>NW_021604566.1:14554597-14560553 GCF_004785775.1 Grammomys surdaster
CCATCCATCCATCCATCCATCCATCCATCCATCCATCCATCCATCCAGGGCTAATGGTAAGGTCACAGATGTCAGAGGAGGACCTGCAATGTATACTATAGGAGTACAGTCCCTTTTGAATTTTTCAGAACCAGTTGTTCAAATTCTTTTAAGACAAAATGAGAACTCAGCCACTAACGAATCTCTACAGAAGAGAGCCCAGGATCTTCATCTAGAAATTAATACTGACATACTCACCCACTCTGCCTTTTTGTCTCTTATTCAATTATATTTAGAAAAACACAAAATATGTATTTATGGAATACTGCACGGTTTTCATAGATGTATATATTATGCATGTTTTTAAAAAGTGGATACATCTGTGCCTTATATTTATTATTTCCTGATGGTGAAAACACACGAAAGCTTTCTCCACGCTTTACGAAATGCACACTGCATTGTCACCTATGATAAGACTACTATGCAGTAGCATACCACAGCTTCTTGATCTTTTCTAGGATGTAGTTCTCATCTATTAAATCACCACAGAGGTGATTTACACCTTTCAATCTTCGTTTCTAAAACAATACACACACCATACTTTCATTCATCTATCTGGAACACGAAAATATAAGTGTAATCCCAAAAGGAGAAAGATATCAGAAGAAATACTCTAGAAGTAACATGAATTGAATAAATCATACAGATACTACTGAAAATGACCTGGGTTGGCTATGCTAACATCAGACAAAATAATGATTTATTACAAAGCCTCTCCTACAGACAAAGAAGTGCAAAATATGCAAGTCAGAAGGGTCAACCCATGATAAATTGTGTGTCACAATAATTATGCTTATGAGTTTATGTTATATGCCTGTCCTCAGCTTCAAAACTTGTAGAATTTTAAGAATATAGCACATATTCTTGATGATCTTGATTTTTTACATTTGTTGTTCGTTCACAATAGTGAAGACTAATTAACAACGAAGTGTTCTTATTGTTCTAGAAAATTGAAAATAATGAGCACTCTACTTCCCTATCAGCTTCCCTATCAGCAAAGACAAAGAAGCAACAATCTGACTCCAATGTATTTTTTGAAAACATGCAGAAATCCTCATCAACTTAGTACCAAACCAAATACAGCAGCAAATTGTACACCAAAAGAATCCAAGGGTGGTTTAACACAAGAAACAATAAAATATACTATATTGATAAAAATCAAATGCATAATTACACAGTCTCGAAAAGTGATGGAATTTTGAATACATTTTTATGAAAAGAATTTTACAAATGGGTTGAAAGAGAAAATCCTCACAAATAGGAGACTATCACAGTAAATCACAGCACTGGATGATGTGAGGCTGAAGGATTCTCTTTTAGACAATAACAAGCACAGACTCCAGACCAATTTTTGCCACTTCTAGACAATTTTGAATGGAAATTTGTAGCTATAGAAATTAAGTAAAGAGAAATGGGATCCGAGAAATTCTTATGTAAATGGATGGAACTAGAAAATATCATCCTGAGTGAGGTAACCCAATCACAAAAGAACACACATGGTATGCACTCACTGATAATTGGATACTAGCCCAAAAGCTCACAATATCCAAGATACAACTCACAGACCACATGAAGCTTATGAAGAACGAAGACCAAAGTGTGGGTGCTTTGGCTCTTGTTAGAAGGTCTAACAAAATACTCATGGAAGCATATATGGACTCAAAGCGTGGGACAGAAACTGAAGGAGGGGCTGTCCAGAGACTGCTCCACCTGGGTATCCACCCCATGTGCAGTCACCAAAGGTAGACATTGATGTGGATGCCAGGAAGTCCATGATGACATGAGCCTGATATAGCTGTATCCTTAGAGGTCTGCCAGAGTCTCACATATTCAGAGGCAGATGCTCACAGCTAACCATTGGGCTGATCGTGGGGTTCCTAATGGAAAAGTGAGAGAGAAGACTGAAGGAACTGAAAAGGTTTGTGGTCCCATAAGGAGAGCAACAATACCAACCAACCAAAGTTCCTGGAGTCTATACCACCAGCCTGGGAGCACATCAAGAGGGACCCATGACTCCAGCTGTATACATAGGGGAGGATGACAGTGTCAGGCAAAGGTGGGTGAGGAAGTCCTTGGTCCAGTGAAGGCTGGACGCCCCAGTGTGGGGGAAATCGCGGGTGGGGAGGTGGGAGTGGGAGGTGGATGGTGGCATATCCTTACAGAAGCAGGAGAAGGGGGGATGGGTTAGGGGGTTGCTTGGTAGGTGGGAAAGGGGATTACATCTGAAATGTAAATAAAATATTCAATAAAAAAAGAGAGAAATAGGAAAGCACTCCAACTGGAAATGAAGTAAAACTATCACTGTCTGAAGATGGCAGTGATCTTATATTTAAAAAGTCATAATCCACACATACACACAAGGCCAACATTAATAAGTCTATTCAGTAAAGATTTAGGAAATAAATTGTGGCAATTTCCACTCTATTCTGTTTCTGATTAATATATACAAAGTCTGATTGCTTGCAGTACAATTGTCAGAGCCACAGTCTTGCTGCAGCCCCTCTAACTGTCCTTGATAAATTCCTCATGACTGTGTTCAGGTGACCTTGGACTGGTAAGCAAGCCCAGGTGCTTATAGGAGATGCCAGAAGCAGGGATCTGAAATATGAAGGTTACATATATAAAGTCAAAGGTCAGAGGTGAGAAACTTCTGGTAACCATACACACAGAAGTACAATAAGGCAGGAACATCCACTGTGAGTAAAAATATGGGACAGGTAGGGTCTGAGGAGTGACATTTGTTTGCAGAAGTTCTGCAAACTGGAGGAAGGAGTTAAAGTGAGACACCAACAGTTGATGTAATTACTAGAGCTTCTTGGTTAGCTTCAGCCTGTTTTCCCTGAAAAGGGATCTCAGAATCCCAGAACTTGGTCCCTGTTAGGAAGAACACTCCACACAGAATTAGATTCAAGGGGACCAGAAAACATTTCAAGAGATTCTTTTCATCTTTGGAAAGAAATTAAAAAAAATAGATAAAAGTAACAGCTAAAATGACAACAGAGAAGCAGAACTAAGAACTAATACTGGGGACTGAAGAAAAATTAGAACATGAAGATTCTCATCTCTTTCTGTCTCTCTCTTTCTCTGATGAGGTTGAGAGTTCTCCTCCTGCTGAGTTAGCTCCCTCACCACGAGCTCCAATTTCTTCTGCTCTTAAAACCCATCCACCTAATGGATGAAAATGCTTTTCATGAAAGCATGAAAACTTTTTTGCTGATTCACTTCATCTCTTACTGAGATTATTAAAGAACTTTCTCATTTCCCTAATAAGAGCATTAGTTCCTTATAAGTCACAGTACAGGTCTCTAACGTAAGAGCCTCCACATAGTGCCCAGGAGATGGGAGGAGACATGAAGATCTTTGTTTCTTTTCCTAGTTAATAAAATGTCTGATCCTAATAACCAGTCATAAAGAGTTAGAAATTGATTCCCAATCCACTTAAAACCCTTAAGGTTTTCAAGCAGGCTCAATATGGACCAATTGATCCTTTTACACTGTCCCTGATTCTGTTTCTGAGGAAACTCTTCTTTCCTCTGGTTGGAGGATCAGAAGCCAAAGCTTGTCTAAAAGTGAATATTTACTGTGGACGACTGATTATTCACAATTATGTCAGGACAAAGCTATTAGAAACCAACAAAATTGTGTGTTCATACTTTTGAAATGT
Organism: Grammomys surdaster; assembly: GCF_004785775.1. Taxonomy (NCBI): domain Eukaryota; kingdom Metazoa; phylum Chordata; class Mammalia; order Rodentia; family Muridae; genus Grammomys; species Grammomys surdaster. Next base: position 14,558,301 of record NW_021604566.1, read on the forward strand.
TATGTTATAGGACAAGGCATATATAATGGTCCTCAATGACAGATCACATATCTCCCTCCCAGAGGCTCATGGGCATATCAGTGCTTTGGCTTTAAATAGATAGGATGCGTCACCGGATTCTAGGGGTAGGGGTGGGAGAGGAACTTTCTACAATTAGACAGGGACCTGACAAGCCATATCACTGTTCAATCTGGGTATCCATCCCATGTGCAGTCACCAAAGGTAGACACTGATGTGGATGCCAAGATTTTGTTTCTCATGGTTTTCAGGCAGGCAGTCACCTGACAGTTGATGGCAACACTGGAATGATAATGGTTAGAGAGCTGGTATTTGAGAATGCTAATGCCAGACTGCCATCAGTCCCCTTAGAAAACAAGGAGATGTTAATAATTACGTCTGTCTTTGTGCTGATATTGGACCTTCATATCCTCAAGAATTAACTCTGACTACAGCCCTCCAAGGGCCGACAGTGCCTCAACTATTGGCAGCCATTGAATAGCAGCAGCAGCAGCAACAACAACAAAATGAATAAAGGCAAATAGTTCGACTTTATGTCAAAAGATTGTTGCTACAACTTTAAAGAGAATTAAAAAGCTGTTTCGTCTTCTTTTTACTGTACATTATATAGATGGTATTTTAATTTGTCATAATTTGTATATTGTAATAAAATAATAAAAGTTCTGCCTACAAAAGTAAAGATTGGATTAACTCTTTATTTTTGAATTCATCAATTAAAAACAAGTCTTTGCTAATACTTTAGATGACTTAGCACTGGCTTTAACTATTTTATACCGTTTCAAAGTATATTAAAAACTAACATTTCTCACAAATTATTAAGACTTTTAAGAAATTTTGCCAACAGTTTGATATAAGCCATGTCACAAGCATTCCAGATAATCCTCTGTCAATTTTCTCTGGAAATTGGTATTGGACAATAAACATTTAAAAATAAGGAGGTATGTAAGGGAACTGTGGCTACCCTCATAATATTTGTATGCTTTATTTTTTTTCAGTTTGAGTGAAGATGGCCTTACTGATGCTGAACATTTTTCAGCCCCTCATAAAAGGTCATGTCCTTTGGAGATAACTTATATCTGGCCAACAGAAAGGCTTTAGTAGTTCACTGGGGCTGAGGTTGTTTGTATTTTTTCTTCAGAGTGCTGAAAAGCAGTTGTGGATATCTTAATGACTGATTGGAACTATAGAAGATAGAGAAATATCTTCCAAAATGTCTCCAGAGACTCTATTTGAAGAAAAGGAAGAGAACAGGGTGACAGAGTTTTCGAGCCATGAAGAAGAGAATGTGCCTAGCAACAACGATTCTGATGAAGAAACAAGTCAAGGAAGCAGGGAAGCTTGGCAGGACAATTGGCCATAGACATTAATTGTGAAAGCTGTAGAGTATTCAAACATCATAGTATCCTGGCAACTACAACTGTACTGCCTGGCAGTTGCTTCCATATTTAATTCTTCATGGCCGTATAAGGTGACCTTGGCCAGGTAAGTAAGCTCATGCACTTATAAAAATCAACACCAAAAAGACAATTTGTCTCTACACACTAGCAAAAAAAAAAAATCAGAAGAAAATAAAAAAAAGGCAGTTCCATGAGTGTTAGATCTTAAAAGAATAAACTATTTAGGGTTCAACTTAACATTTACACCGAAATCAATCAAAAGCATAATGAAAATAATTAACGATGATCTAAAAAAGTGAAATGACATTTCCTATTAATGGTATAGAAACTTCCCGCTTTTAAATACAACACTTCCCCAAGGTAATCTATTCATTTGGTGATATTAGTATCAAAATCCCATTTGGTTTGTTCAGAAAGAAAAACTAATTTTAAAAAGCTATTTAAAATATAAAGAGTAAAGAGCATCTAAAACAATCCCTAAAGAACAAAAAAGATAAAAAACCACAATTCAAATTTGCTCATAATTCCAAATTTGAAAAAACAAAATGGTACTCAGAAAACTACAAGTATACAATTTAATTAAACAGAATGGTATTAACAAAGAATAAAATCTCCCTCATATATATGTACACCTGGTGTTCAACAAAGGACTAAGATTACATACTGAGGAAAGACTATTTTCAGCAAATGATACTGAGACAATTGGATGTACACACATAAAGGAATGAAATTGGGGTTCTGCCCCCACCACTTACAGAAAGAAACTCAAGATGTAACAATGGATGCACTTAAGAAATAACACTACAAGTAGAATAGAGAGGGAGAAAGAGAGAGGGGG
>NW_021604566.1:14560953-14616821 GCF_004785775.1 Grammomys surdaster
GGAGAGGGAGAGGGAGAGGGAGAGGGAGAGGGAGAGGGAGAGAGTCCTGATTATCTTTGAATTGGCAAGATACTTTTAGATAGCATACTAAAAGCACAAGCAAAAACCTCACATAAATTGAATATAAAAATTAGAAGTTTTGACCACTGGAGAACACTATCAAAGAAGAAAAAAGACAGCAGCCAATATAGGGGAAATACCCATAGATCATTTATTTTGTAAGAGTTTTTTCTAAATTATAAAATGATTATTCAACTCAAGAATAAGAGAAGTAACAAAACATCTAGCAAAAATACAAATAATCATCTCTAGGAAGACACCTGAATAGTTGAGCAGTCACTGAGACAATACCTAGCATCACTGACTCTCAGGAAAATTCAAATGACATGAATGAAGTGCCATTTCACATCCACTTGAGGAGCTTTGTTTTCAGTGAAAATATCAAGCACTGATAGTTACAGCATTTACACATCACTGGCGGTAATGTAATGGAAGTTTCCATGGAAAGAGTGGGTGCTCCAAAAGGGCTATACACAGAATTACATGTGGTTTTACAATTCCATGACAAAGTATTTACACATATATCAGAGAACACTATTACCATAGAAGTTGCATATGAGTGCTCATAGCAGTATATCCACAACAGTCAAATGGTATAAACATTCAGAATACCCATGAAGGAATGAATGGGTAAGAAACTGGGGTATTTCTTCATAAGGGAATGCTGTTAGAATAAAATCATGCATATGCTGAAATGTGAATGAGAAACAAGAGCTTGCTAAATGAAATAAGCCCCACTCAAAACATCACACTTGTAATTCTACTTGTTTTATTCCAACAGGTAAATCAACAGAGATAGGAAGCAGGTAGGCAGGTACTAGTGGGAGCCAGGAATGTTGACTGACTACTTAATGGGTACAGGTAAAGTATTAACTTTGGGATTGGTGAAAACAGTTCAACTAGAGATATGAGGCAGCGTACATGTATGCATTTATGTAGTGTATATGGGTATATGTGTACATACATATTTATACTTTTATAAATGTATTATATGTACACACATACGTACGCACACACGTATATACATGTACACACATATGCACACATATTTACATATGTACATATAAGGATGCATATATATCTGTATATATATATACATACACACATTCACATGTGTGTATGTACACTACAATTGTCCTAAATGCCATTGAACTGTCTGTTCTAACCGGTTATATTTTCATTAAATCTTCACATGCAAGTAAAAGTCACTTAGAATGGTTTGGTGCTCAGTAGCCACAGAAACCTGAACCTCTGAAAATGCTTTTCTTCTCTTTGGAGATGATTCAGGGAAGGTTCATTTGTCTTTCCTTTGGTTTTCTCAGAGAGTTCTGATGTTGAAGAACTGTTTCCTCTTTTATTCTTTAACTGTGCGAAAGTCCATTCTGACACTCTTTTTGGTGTTCAATTGACTTATTTGTCTGTCCCTTTTACCAATATCAAATTATCTTGAGGCTCACACCAGTTAAAAATAATTATTGCAATTTCTAGAGTGATGCTTATTGGAGATTTGGGTAGAAATTGTGTTTAAAGGCTAACATAAATTAGCAGGTTGACATTTTAACAATATACAACATGGACAGGCCATATTTACCGAAATGATTTACCTTTTTCCCCTCCAAAATATATGATAATTTTCTGAATAAACACTGTGCTCATTTCTCATCAAATTTATTCCTAAATATTTAATGTTCTTTGACCCTATTAGAAATGCTATTTTAAGACATTATCTAGTTTACACTATTGTTATATAAATACAATTGGTGTTTGTCGGTTAACTTTTCATCTAGTAGCTTCACTAATTTTTCAAATTAATCTGTTTATATTTTTAATTAATATATATAATTCAATTTTACAACGGTGAACCATATGAATAGATTGGTTTTACAAGCTCATGCCTGATTTCATTGGCTGAGACTTACTCTATAATGAATGTTATAAGCATTTATTGAACAGAAATTTCAAACGCTTGTCCTCAGTTACAAAGGAAAGACATTCACTACTTTGATGAACAACATGATATTGGAGGAGAGATTTTCAAGTTTCCCCATCTTACATCAAGGCCATGTTTCTTTAATACTATTTCTTTTATTTCTTTTCTTTTTTTATTAGATATTTTATTTACATTTCAGATGTTATCCCCTTACCCCATTCCCCCCACCTAGGAACCCTCTATACTATCCCCCTCCTCCTGCATTCTATGTGGATGTACCCCCATCTACTCGACACTCCTACCTCCCCACCCTCCAATGCCCCCCCCACTGGGCGTCCAGCCTTCATGGGACCAAGGATCTCCTTTCCCACCTATGCCCGACAAGGCCATCCTCCCCTACATATACAGCTGGAGTCATGAGTCCCTCCCTATGTGCTCCCAGGCTGGTGGTTTAGACCCTGGGTGCTCTGGTTGGTTGGTATTGTTGGTCTCCTCATGGGACCGCAAACACTGCACTCAGAGCAGCAGGATTTCAGGATCCCAGAGGCAGCCTGTGTCCCAGGAGTTCTTCCACCCAGGATCTCAGGATCACAGAGACATCTGGACTCTTAGGAGTTCTGACACAAGCAAGATCATTGGAAAGACAGGCTCCAGTCAGAGATAGTGAGTGCAGGTAGCACTAGAGTCAATCAGATGGTTAAAGGCAAGCGCAAGAATATAAGCAACAGAAACCAAAGCTACCTGGCATCATCAGAACCCAGTTCTCCTATCATTAGCAAGTCTTGAACACCCCATCACATCGGAAAAGCAGGATTCAGATTTAAAATCACTTCTCGTGATGATGATAGAGGACTTTATTACTATTTCAATGGGAGTTTTGATCATAATGGTTATATTTTGTCAAATGCTCCCTCTATTGAAAAGGGTGTGTAATTATTTTTCTTAATCTGCTCATTTTTAGTTTAAAATAAATGACACAGATTAATTTTGGCATATTACACAAACCTTTCATTTCTTGAATGAAACAAATATGACAACTTATTACTCTTTTGCTGCAATATTTGATAAAAATCTTTATGCCTGCAATGGTTAATTTTGTCAATTTGTATTGATAAACGCCTAGGAGATTATAAAACATGCCCTGGTGTGTGAATGACAGAATGTATTTACAGAGCTTGAATAGTTTAATTCCTTAAAGGTACAAAATCCTGGCCGCATTGTTGGGAGGTGAAAGCATGACATTAGACTTGTCACAAGGAATAGGAGGATCACTTGGAGATGGCATCTTGCTCAGTTTCTTTTCTGTATTGCTTTGTGTCTGCTTCTTCTTTCATTTTTTTTTGTTTGTTTGTTTTTTGGTTTTTTTTTTTTTTTGAGACAGGGTTTCTCTGTGTACCCCGGGCTGTCCTGGAACTCACTCTGTAGACCAGGCTGGCCTCGAACTCAGAAATCCACCTGTCTCTGCCTCCCAAGTGCTGGGATTACAGGAGTACGCCACCACCGCCAGGCTTGTGTCTGCTTCTTATCTGAAATGATTTAAATATCCTGCTTCTGGCTCAGTGGTTAAGAGCACTGACTGCACTTCCAGGGGTCCTGAGTTCAAATCCCAGCAACCACATGGTGGCTCACAACCATCTGTAATGAAATCTGATGCCCTCTTCTGTTGTGTCTGAAGACAGCTACAGTGTATTCATATATAATAAATAAATAAATCTTTAAAAAAAATAAATATCCTGCTTCACCATGGTCCCCACCCCCACAGTTCTACTCCTCCATGCTCCCCAACCACCCATAGTCCTGCTCTATCATGCCCCCTACCCCACGAATGGAGTAGCACCCTTGAATTCAGGAGTCACAATAAACCCTTCTCTTTTAGGTCATTATATTGGGTCTTTTGAAACAACAATGAGAAAAATAGACAATATTGTGTTTGTGGTCATGAGAGATATTCTAGTGTTCTATGTGAAGTGCTGGGTAAATGATATTGCTTGTCAACTCGGTGGGACCACTGAAAGACAGGGCTGTAGGGATGTCTGCAGGGTATTTAGATTAGGATAATTAAGGTAGAAACCCCCAATAGATGTGAGCATTACACCTATTAGATTCGAGTTATTGAATTTAAAAGAAGAGAAAGCTAGTGGAGTAAAAGTATCCATCCTTCCCTGCACCCTTTTCAGGAAGCCTTATGACCAGCTGCTACCTCATGTCCAGCTGCCATTACTTCCATGACATGATAAACTGTGAGCCTAAATGAAAGTTTTCTGCTTTAAGTTGCTTTTAACAGGTATTTAGTCATGCCACAAGACAAGGAACTAATACAGTCATCCTGACCCTGTTTTAGCAATGGTGTCAAGTAGTCTCCTAAAACGAGCTGAAATATGAATCATCATGTTTCTTTATTTTTTCATAACAAGTTCCATGGGATAGTTTCCTTTCCCCCTTCAAATGTTTTGTTCTCAGTGAAGACATTTTGGTTGTAGGTATTTTGTGACAAATTATTAGATGAATTTAGTTTCCTTCTTTGATAGAAGAAATTTAAACATTTCTATTTTACTTCAATCAATTTTAGAGGATGTCTTTCTAGGAATTTCTATCTTTTATTTCTGCTGTCATTTCCATTGACATAGGTCATACGAATTATTTTCTAAATAGTCTTTTAATATGTTTACCATATGTGATAAAAATTCTAAATCTTTCAATAGTTGTGGTTTATATTTTATATATCTTACTAGATCTATATTTACAAATAATCAACTGTTAGATCTATTTTTCTTGTTTTTCCCTTCAATTTAATTTCTTTTAATAATTTTCTTTCAACATATTCTTTTTTTAATCATAATTTGCTTATATGAACTCTGATATCACCAGTTTTTTGCTACTTTTATTAAAATGTCTTCCTAAGTGTTTCTACTTTAGTTTTCACCCATAAATGTATGTATTTATAGATCAAAATGTTGTCTGATTTCTTTTAATTTCCATCCCTATTTCATGAGTTTTTTAAACTTGTGTAATTTACTTTTTAAATTTTAATACAGCATGTCACATTGTTTATCTTTCTGAACATATTCAATTAACTCAAAGTAGTTGGTTGTGTTGTTGAAATTTCCTGTATCTAACTTAGGTTTCAGTTCTATGTACTCAGCCTACCTTTAGTTATGAGATTTTCCATCACACTCTTGAGAGCTTTGCTCCTGATGATATATAGTGCTTCCAGGAGAAAAAATATATATATGTGTGTGTATGTGTGTGTGTGTGTGTGTCTCACAAATTTTCTCTCTCTCTCCCTCTCCCTCTCCCTCTCCCTCTCCCTCTCTCTCTCTCTCCCTCTCTCTCTCTCTCTCTCTCTCTCTCTCTCTCTCTCCATCTCTCCTTCCCTCCCCTCTCTCTCTTTGCAACTGGGGATTCAAGCCATGGTCTTGCGTGCATTCCAAGCAAGAACAGTAACAATGAGTTTTATTTATTTATATATATATATACCAGTGAATTATGTTGTCTTGGTTCAATAACATTTTTATGAGATATTATTATTAGATAATTTCCTATTTTTTGGTACTCATCTTGATTCCAAATTTATTTTACTTTGTTATTGCTTCAGCCATGGATCCTCCTTTATGTTTTGTATTTAAACCTTTTTCTGTCAGTTTCTTTTGATTTGTTTGCTTCTAATCTATGCTCTTTTTATCTAGCCTGATCGTATTTGTTTTTTTAAAAAATTATATTTCAAATGTTGTCTCCCTTCCTGTCCTCCCTCCATGAGCTCCCACTCTCTACCCCCTCCCCTTTGCCTGTAAGAGAGTGTTCTTCTACCCACCCACTCCCACTTCACTCCTCTGGCATCCTCCTTCTCTAGGGCATCAAGTCTCTACAGGACCAAGCACATCTCTTTCCACTAAGGTCAGACAAGGCATTCCTCTGCTAACGTATGGAGTGGGGGTCACTGACCAGCTTATGTATACTCTCTGGTTGGCAGCTTAGAACCTGGGACCTCTGAGGGGTCTGGTTTGTTGATTCTGTTGTTCTTCCTATGGGGTTGTAATCTCCTTAAGCTCCTTCAGTCCTTCCTCTAACTCTTCCATAGCGGTTCATGGGCTCAGTCCAATGGTTGACTGTGAGTATTTGCATGTCTCAGTCAGGTGCTGGCAGAGCCTTTCAGAGGACAGCCATACCAGGCTCCTGTCTGCAAGTACATTGGCATCAGCAATAGTGTGGAGGTTTGGAGTCTGAACCTGAAATGGATCCCAAGTTGGGGCAGAGGGGAAAGAGGGATGTGAGAAGCTTCCAGGACCCAATAGGGATGACATTAGACAAAAAGCCCAACAGTCAGGAGATGGAACCTGAAAAGAATACCTCCAGTAGATAGACATGGCCCCAAGTTGAGGAATGGGGTCACCCATCCATCTCAAAACTCTTGACCTAGAATAGTTCCTGCCTAAAGAAAATGCAGGGACAAAAAAATAGAGTAATATTTGCTTTTTTAGTGGGAAGGCTCAATCGGCTTATTTAGTGTGATTATTGACATTTGGACATGAGCCCCTATCTTCATGTTGTGTTTTTCTCTTTTTATAATCTATTATTTGACTTTTATATTCATTTATTTATTGTATAAATGTGAGCATTCATGTCATGGCATCAGTATAGAGAATGGAGGACACCTTGTAGGAAATGGTTCTCCATTTGCAATATGTGGCTTCTGGAGTTTAAACTCAGGCTACCAGGCTCTTGTAAATATGCTTATCCACTTACTTACCTCATTGGCCACTTATTCTTTACTTTTATTTGTTGTAACTATCATCTTTCTTCATCAGTTAGGGGAAAATAAATAATTTTATTTCTCATTTTGATAAACTTACTTTTTTTCCTGATCATTCTCAATTTTATTCAAATTCTACAAAACTTATATCAAACATACTACTTCTAAAAAAATGTATGGCACCCTTTATGTAATGACTATTGTCTATTTCTTTTTTTTAAAGAGTTTTCATTTTTGTATTGGATATTTTATTTACATTTCAGATGTTATCCCCTTACCCCATCCCTCCTCCCCTTCCCCGACCCAGGAACTCCCTATTCAATCCCACCTCCTCCTGCTTCTATGAGGATGTGGCCCCACCTATCCATCTACTACCACCTCCCCACCCTCCAATTCCCCCCCCCCCACTGGGTGTCTAGCCTTCATGGGACCAAGGATCTCCTTTCCCACCTATGCCCGACAAGGCCATCCTCCCCTACATATACAGCTGGAGTCATGAGTCCCTCCCTAAGTGTTCCCAGGCTGGTGGTTTAGACCCTGGGAATTGTGGTTGGTTTGTATTGTTGCTCTCCTCATGGGACCACAAACCCTCTCAGCTCCTTCAGTCTTTTCTCTAACTCCTCCATTGGAAACCCTTTGATCAGTTGAATGGTTAGCTGTGAGCATCTGCCTCTGAATATGTGAGACTCTGGCAGACCTCTAAGGATACAGCTATATCAGGCTCCTGTCAGCATGTACTTCCTGACATCCACATCAGCATCTACCTTTGGTGACTGCACATGGGATGGATACCCAGGTGGAACAGTCTCTGGATGACCCCTCCTTCAGTTTCTGTCCCACACTTTGTTTCCATATTTGCTCCCTTGAGTATTTTGTTACTCCTTCTAAGAAGGACCGAAGCACCCACACTTTGGTCTTCCTTCTTCATGAGCTTCATGTGGTCTGTGAGTTGAATCTTGGGTATTTCAAGCTTCTGGGCTAATATCCAATTATCAGTGAGTGCATACCATGTGTGTTCTTTTGTGATTGGGTTACCTCACTCGGTATGATATTTTCTAGTTCCATCCATTTACCTAAGAATTTCTCAAATTCATTGTTTTTAATAGCTAAGTTGTGTAGATATCTCCATTGTGTAGATATACCACATTTTTTTGTATCCATTCCTCTGTTGAAGGACATCTGGGTTGTTTCTAGCTTCTGGCTATTATAATAAGGCTGCTATGAACATAGTGGAGCAAGTGTCCTTGTTTTATGTTGGAGTAGCTTTTGGGTATATGCCCAGGAGTGTTATAGCTGGGTCCTCAGGTAATGATATGTCCAATTTTCTGAGGAACCCCTAGACTTATTTCCAGAGTTATTGCACCATCTTGCAATCCCACCAACAATGGAGGAGTGTTCCTCTTTCTCCACATACATGCCAGCATCTATTATCACCTAAGTTTTTTATCTTTTCTGGTGTGATGGGATGTACAGGGCTTGCTATGGTGGGAGAATTGGGTTCTGATGATGCCAAGTAACTTTGGATTCTGTTGCTTATGTTCTTGACCTTGCCTTCTGCCATCTGGTTAACTCTAGTACTACCTGCACTAACTGTCTCTGACTGGAGCCTGTCTCTCCTGTTACCTTGCTTGTGTCAGAACTCCTCAGAGTCCAGATGTCTCTGTGATCCTGTGATTCCAAGATCCTGAGTGGAAGAACTCCTTGGACTCAGGCTGCCTTTAGGATCCTTACTTTTTGTGTATCTATTTTGTATTATTGCTAATGGTGCTTCAGAGATGGCATCTTTAACAACTGCTTCAAAAACATTTAGCAATTGTGTATCCATGAATGACTTAAATTCACTGGTTTTTGTTATCACACACAGTATCTTTATATATTCCAGGGAAGATGGTTTGTTATTTCATCATCATCATTAAAAGCCTCTTGATAACATTTTGCTATAACTAGACATTGTAAATAAATTAACAAGACAGAAAAACACCTAATGAGCTTGCTACATGGCTGCCAGGCAGCCATGCTGTGCCTGGGAAGTGTCCTGTTTAGAGCACAGAGTCTGCATACGCATGGTGTCAGGCATGTCCCTTCAGAGAAAAGGGACTCTGTAGGTTTTTAGACTTAACGAGATAACAGACAAAGACAGAGACAGCTTATTCACTATGGAAAGGGAAGACTGACACAATTCATTTCATTCTAAATTTTTTTCTTTAATCACATTTTTCTACTTTGTACTTCATGACTGTCTCAGTCTTAGTATTACTTGCCATAATATAAGTAGTGTAAATATTAAATTTGCATATTAAGAATCGTTAGGATTTAATTTTATATACAAAACTATTGCTGGGTAGTGGTGATGCATGCCTTTAATCCCAGCACTTGAGAGGCAGAGGCAGGCGGATTTCTAAGTTCGAGGCCAGCCTGGTCTACAGAGTGAGTTACAGGATATCCAGGGCTACACAGAGAAACCCTGTCTCAAAAAAAAAAAAAAACAAGCAAAACAAAAACAACAACAAAAAAACCTATTGAAGCTGGATACCACTTTGGAAATCAATTTGGCATTTTCTCAGAAAGTTTGGAATAGTTCTACCTCAAAACCAAGCTATACCACTCCTAGGCATATGCTCCAAAGATGCTCCAACATCTCACAAAGACACTTGTTCAACTATGTTCATAGCAGCTTTATTCTTAATAGCCAGAAACTGAAAATAATCTAGATATCCCTCAATTGAAGAATGGATAAAAGAAAAAGTGATACATGAACACCATGGAATACTGTTCAGGTACTAAAAACCAAAACATCATGAATTTTGCAGACAAATGGGTAGAACTTGAGAATCCTCATTCTGAATGAAGTAACCCAGACCTACAATGACATGTATGGTATGTACTTACTTAGGAGTGGATATTAGCCTAAAATACAGGTACCATGTTACACTTCACAGATCCAAAGAAGCAAAACAAGAAGGAAGGCCCAATTGAAGAAGCTTGAATCCAACTTAGAAGGAAGAATAAAATAGCCATAATAGGCAGATAGTAGGAGGGAACTGGGATGGAGGAGGATAGGGAAGGGAATGTGGGTTTTGGGATCAGATATGGGGAAGGACAGTAGAGATGACTAGATGGCCAGGAAAATGAATGGAAATCTGAAACTGATGGGTGTGAGGTTGTGGGGGCATCTGCAGGATGAGACCGAGACCTGGGATAATGGAGATGCCCAAGAATCAATGGAGGTGAACTTAGCTGTAACTCACTACATTGGGGATATGGAACCTGAAAAGGCCACCTCCTGTCAGACAGGGAGCCCAGTGGAGCAATAAAGACACTAACTTACCCACAAAACTTTCAACCCAAAGTTTATCCTGTCTACAAGTAATGCAGGCACAAGGGATGGAGCAGAGACTAAGGAAGGGTATGACCAACCAATAACCAGCCCAAATTGAGATTCATCCTATGGGCAAGCACCAATCCCAAACACTATTAATGACGCTCTGTTGTGCTTGCAGAAAGGAGCAGGTTGTCCCTTGAGAGGCTCCACCCAGCAGCTGATACAAACAGATTAAGACACCCACAGCCAAACAGTGGATGGAGCTTGGGAACTCTTATGGAAGAATAGGAGAAAAGATTGTGGGCCCCAAAAGGGATAGAAACTGCACAGGAAAACCAGCAGAGTCAACTAACCTGGCTTTCATATGGATCTTGAACAAATGGAAAGGGCCTATTCGAAAGCCTATTGCCTGTACATGGGATATGTTATATTAGCTAGGCTGCCTTGCCTAGCTTCAGTGGAAAAGGAAGCGCCTAGACTCGGAGAGGTTTAAATTGCCAGGGTAGGGGGATACCAAGGAGTGCTCCCACCCACTCAGAAGAGAAGAAAAGGTGGGAGGGGCAACGAATTGTGGGTGAGGTGACCAGGAGGGGGGTTAGTGAATGGGCTGTAAAGTGAATAAGTAAAAACAAATTAAATTAAATTTAAAAATCAAAGTGTTGATAAAGATAGAGACCTTCCAGTGTGTGTCGGGTGCCCTGAACAGACCTTGAGTGTCAGCTCTGCTTCCAATCCCCCCAAACCCAGGGGAGGCTGGACTCCCAGGAGCTCTAACAAACCCAGGATCATAGGAACTTTCTTCTCAGTGTCTATGGCACCCTACAACTAAGTATACTTATGCCTAGGTGGCATATGGCATGATCTCGATCAGTTATCTAATATGGGGAATAGGACATGTCTGTGTTTTTTCTGCATGCTGAAGGAGCATAGTGGCTACCAAAGTGATTGGTGAGACATGCTGATGTTGAGACAAAGAATGATGCTGACCTGTGAGCTTGCTGAGTGCCCTGACAATAGTGACTAAGAAGCTGTATTGGACATACAGCCTTACTTGACCCACCTTTGCTTTCCTACGTCCCAGATGGGATAAGCTGCCTAACCTCAAGTTTTGAGACTTTGTGGGACAGAGAATCAAAAAGTTATAATGACACTTGAGTTTTTCTTAAATGTGACCAGTTATTCAGACTCAATCATGGACTGGTCTAGAAATCAATCCAATATTGGAAATAATAGTCTTCATTTGGAAGGCTGGATCTGGACATTTTAAGAGACATATTTGGAAGTTAACTGCAGTTCTCTGTGATGTTATGTTAGCAAGAGATAAAGCTGGGACAGGACCTGGATTTCAAACAAATGTTAATGCATATGTTAAGGCTCTTTTAACTGTTAAGGTAAAATTACTTTAGTTTCTTCTAAAGTATTTATTGTAAGTTGCATTGATGGTACACATTCTCTTTGTGTTAGTGTGTTGAAACCCAGCATGTCTGTTACGGTAGTCTATCAATCAGCTTTTGACTTGAGTATAACAGAACCCTGATTTTCTGAAAGAAGCCTTCAAGTACTGGAAGAAGTGAGTTAGGCTTTAAGCAGAAGCAAGAGTGTAGTGGGCTTGATTATTGCTGGTATAACAGCTTTAATTACATTAATTGCTAGCACCACTGCTTCTGCAATTGCATTAACACAAGAAGTTAAGACAGCTACTTTTGTTAATCATTTAGCAAAAAATGTTACTAATGTGTTGAATATACAAGAGGATTTAGCTAGGCAATTGGAACACCCGATTGATTCTCTTTATCCTATTCAAATTATTGAAAGGAGGTTCAGAGTTTAAGAGTAAGGAGCTATCTCGAGTGTCATGCCAAATACCAATGGAGTTGTGTTACTTCTAAAATTTACAATGATAGTCATTATAATTAGGAAAATGTTTAAAGACACTTGCAGGGTATTTGGCATAATTCTAACACCTAACTTTGCATAGTGAGATTATGAATATAAAGAATGCTGCTCTGCTGAGCTTTGATGCTGCAGATAATGCTGATAAAATTATCCATGGCATGAGGTCAGATTTTCCATTTCGGTCAAGTGTTAAGAATGGCACATATAGCTTGATCATGCCATACCTTGTTGTCCTGGGAATACTTTCATTCCTGCCTATTGTGTTACAGCTTGTCTTTAACAATATCAACATGTTGGCAGCCAAAGTACATGGTTTAAAACTGAAAATGGACTCCCAGACAGAGTTATTAATTTAACAGGCTGGAAAGCCAAGGACAGGTAAGATTCTGCAAAAAGCCTTACCAACCAAAGACAAAAGTGCATTGCTTTTGATAATGCATATTCCACGGTGGGTAAGGAAGGCATTCTTGTCAGAATGACCTAAGACAGGCTCAGTGTTGTTTATGAAATAAAAAAGGGGGAGATGTGAAGAGCTTTAGGGGCTGCTTGTCAGGAGTCTTGGTCAAGGACAAGGAAATGAGCTTCAGGCAGGAATCTGACATTAGGCTAGAACAAGAAAGTAATTTCAGGAAGGAATATAAATCTTAGGCTAGAACAAAGAAGGAATTTCAGGCAGGAATATAAATCTTAGGCTAGAAAAAAGAAGTAGGCTTCAGGCATGAAAATGACTTTGGGGTAGGACAGGCAAGTAGGCTCTTATATTTTGGTCTTCCTGATAAGCCCTTAGAAATAGTGATCACAGGAGTAATCATGGGACTTTGTTTATTGCCTTGCTTGTTCATTGAGTATTTGTGTTTATTGCCTTGTTTGTTCTTTGAATATTTACATCTATTGTATTGCTAGTTCCTCAACCTAGAACTGACCTTAATACTTGGGTGTAATTAAAACAGTATAAAAGCAAAAAGGAGGAGGGGTGATGGGATAGGGGGTTTATGGAACAGGGTTGGTAAAAGAGGATAATATCCAAAACGTAAATAAATAAAATATCCAATAAAGGAGAGAGAGAGAGAGAGAGAGAGAGAGAGAGAGAGAGAGAGAGAGAGAGAGAAAGGTCTGAAGGATGTTTCATGCAAGTACAGGAGGCAATTTCTGTAATAAGGTATATGCTATCATGATTGTGATATTGACTGGTGTTTAATATGTATGGTTTTTCATATCAAATATGTGACAATGACTCATAATAGAATTCAGTTTGAAATTTCAATAAATTACCTGTAACAGAAAATTTACAATCTGCTATGGAAAATTAAAGTTAGTATTCCACATACTCTTCACTACAGCTCTGTGCAGGTTTAATGAGCATTGTTATGTAGGTGAAATATAGAGTTAATTTTCATCACCCACATTCAATTTCCAGTTACACATAGTGATTTTAAAAACACATTTTAAACATATCTGAAACTTCCTTTCTCTTGTAATAAAAACCAATCATTCATTTTTTGATAAGTATGGGGAGCTGGTGTACAAGAGCAAATTCAAGCTCTTTGTCTTCCAAGGTTACCCAGGGATTGGTACAAGCCTGCACACTTAGCAAGCTCCCATACAGGTCATCATGATAGAGCATTGGAAAAACTTAATGGTGACTAAGGTAGTGGAGAATGGACATAGAAACTAGCCATGAATAACAAGGAGAGGTCAAGAGAAGTCAGATGAATGGTTTTTCTGTTTGTTTGTGTTTTTTGTTGTTATTGTTGTTGTCGTTGGTTTGTTTGTTTTTAAATTTGGGTTCGAATATTGAGAATACAAATATTTTCCCTTCTCTAAAACTTTGTTTTGCTCTTTTGTAAACTTGACCTGCTTCAAAGGAGGTCTATTGCTGCAAAGGGCAGGAAGATGTAAGAGACATGTTCCATGTAGCTCACATTCTTCAAATAACAGAATATCAGCAAAGATCTCAGCCAATTACATACTTGAGAGGGTCAAAAGTAGCAGAGAGAGTTGTGTGCATCAGATTCAATGCAGATTCTGGGACCGATGTAGATTCACTAGGATTAGCAAATAACCAAAAACAAAGGTAAACTGTGAATTCAGTTGATAAGTTTTCTTTACTTCCAAGACTGCAAAGACTTGCCAATTCAATAACATTTAAGTAACAACTTACATGACTTGGAGTCTGGTGATGGAGGAGAAATATTAGATACAGCCAGGTCACTTTTTGATTTTTTAGGCTTCTTTGCATTCATCTGCCAAGGTTTATCATAACTTCTAAAATCCCTTCTTGTTCCTTTGGGTTCTGTTGAGACCAAATATAAACAAATCATAATAATAAAGATGAAAAATTCTGATTATGAAATAGAGCATCTTATTTTTGTTAGTGGTACTGAGAGAAGCTATGTTTCATAAAACATTGAATTTTGTTCTTTATTTTATACTTTTTTCTATAAATCATAATAGCGAAATAGCTTAGCCAGGACATCTTTCTTACCTAGTTGCTTGAATAAAAGTGAGAGAAAGAAATTCACCAATCAGTATAGCAGGCACTCACAAGATTTGACTGATACTAGAAATTTCAGTATCAGTCATCATTATAATATAATAATAATCATATTCATGATATAACTATGTCATATTATGAATTCATATATACATTTTATATTTCAGGTTTTATGGTGAAACAGCAAGAGAAACTCTCCCTACATTATCTACTGACATACTTAGAACTAGATAAAACACTCCACATTTAAGTTTGGATCAATAGAAAACTATCATTCTAGAAAGAATTGATGAAATATATTAAATGAAAAATAAGATTTAAGACACAAAGGAAAATGAAAATCTTACAACTATTAAATGTCAGGACCTGACTTTTTTGACTTCCCAATATAAGTAAAATAAGCTATGAAACAAAACAACATCAAAGAGGAGGTTCTCAGAAAGCTGGATTAAAGCATAAATGCACATAGTATTTTAAAGGGAGTATTTTATGCTTTTTTTTATAAGTACTGACAGAAAACTAAAATGGAATACCACATTAAATTTGTACCCAATGCTGGAAAAGGAATTCTGATAGTGTTGAAAATTGAATCAGGAACACAGAGAACATACTTCACTTAATATAGCGCCAGAGCAGAAAGTCCACAAAATGAGACAGGCAATGTTGAATGAAGGGGGTTAGTGATGTTCACTTGAGGAGAATCAATTTCCACAAAAATGATTTTCCTAAAGAACTGTAGAAAATATCTCAGCTACAGTTTGGAATATCAAAAGTGTGTGTTGGGGGGAGGGGTATAAGTGAGTATCAGTGTAGTATATGCTCGTATGTTCATGTTCGTGGAGGTATTCCACCAAGGGAATTGCTTATTGTTGAAAAAAATGAAACAAATAGAAGGGTTTCTCCTCCACACCACAAAGTGCTGAACATATAAGGACTTGCTACACTCTGAGTTGCTAGATGTATTTAAATGCAACAATAGGGCAACTTAGAATATTTTGGAAAAGTATTTTTTCTTTATCCCTAAACTGTTGAGACATTTGCAACAGATTAGAAGATGAACCAAAATAATGCAAATCATGGCCATGGCTTAAAAACGAATCATTAACCACCATACAAATAATCATTCATTGTTTCTACTAACATCAAAGAACTGATTGTTTTCTTTCTCCTTCCATATCTTCCTTCTGAATTATTTCCTCTTCTTCTGTGGCCCTTATGTTCCACATAAATAAGCACTCTACAATTTTCAAATCTCCACTTTATATCTTAACATGTACCTCACTTTTTTCAATTTCCTTCTTTGAGGTTCCCTGGATAAGAATGTTTCACCCTCATCCCAACACACACACACACACACACACACACACACACACACACACACTGCTGTGAAGGCTGGAGACTTCCTACATTCTGAATGCTTCTACAATGGGAAGTCTCCACAATTAAAGGGAAGCAGGAAACACCACTCACCACATTGTTCACCACTCCTCCTCATTGGGCTCTGCTTTTCCCCACAACAGTTTTCTAGACCTTGCTACAATCTCTCTTGTCCTTCTGACAGCGTGGATGAAACACCAATGACTTCTTTAAACTTATGCAAACCATAGACGTCAGACTTTCTTGCTTCAATTCTGAAGAGCTTCATTTCTCTAATACTTCAGACACCACATTGTTTTTTCTTAATTTTCTTATTCTTATTCTCTAGAACCACTCTTCTATAGATGACTTGACATCAATTATCACTGATGAAATGGAAACTTAAGCATTCTTTGGAAAGTCAGTTTTGTTGAATGCTGTTTGCTAGGGCAAACATGTAAAGGAATGTTTCTCTGAAAGGATACACATAAAAGGCTAAGGCAGACTCCTGAAGGGACGTTTGGCTGAAGCAGACACAGGTGAAAGGATATTTTACTAAAGCAAGCCTCTGAAAGAACATGTGATGGAGGATTCTTCTCTAATGACATACATGTACTGGTCTGCCATTACTTTGCACTACATTAGCTGACCTCCATTTGTTGGGACTCCATAGACAGAAACACACTAAAAATTTTCTGGTGGAAACCCATGGCTACTTTCCATTTCCACAGACTTGGTATGATTTTCAGAGTGATGTCAGCTGATAAAGGCTCACTTGAAGTTTTGCTAAGTCAGACTCACATGCTGAGGAAAGACCTCTGGAGGACATGTGATGTTTGGAAGGAGTATAAATAGAACTCAACCGACAGTGATGGAGGCTTGGCTTGGCAAGGCTTGTCTTGCTTATACAGGTAGCTGTGCAAGGCTTCCTGGTCTCCAGTCTTTGCTGAGAAAAGCATCCCTGCTGCTACAAATCCTTTCTGAATGAACTGGACTACTGGTATATCCATGAACTGTTTGCAACTTGATCATGTTGTCAATGCTGACCTGTAAATTGAACTGCTGTTTTTCTGATGATGCAGATGGGATCTGCTCCAACGAACCATCTCTAAACCGTCCACTTCCCCTGTACCCTTTCTTTTTCACAACCTCTGGTGGATGGTGGACTAGAAGGGAGGTTAAAACATTTAAGAATCCTCAATAAGGATGTAGAAAAAGAGGAACACCCCTCCATTGCTGGTAGGATTACAAATTGGTAAAACCACTCTGGAAATCAATCTGGAGATTCCTCAGAAAATTGGAAATAGATCTACCTGAAGATCCAACTATATCACTCTTGGGAATATATCCAAAAGATGCCCCACCTTGTCACAGGGGCACGTGTTCCACTATGTTCATAGTGGCCTTGTTTGTGATAGTTAGAAGCCAAAACAACCCAGATGCTGCACAACAAAAGGATGGATACAGAAAATGTGGTTCATTTATACAATGGAATACTACTTAGCTATTAAGAATAAGGCCATCCTAAATTTTTCAGGCAAATGGATGGAACTAGAAAATATCATCCTGAGTGAGGTAACTCAGACCTAAAGGACATGCATGGTATGTACTCACTAATAAGTGAATATTAGCCCAATAAAAGTACACAATACCCAGGATACAGCCCATAGAACTCAAAAAGGTTAGCAAGTCAAAGGGCCTAAGTGGTGATACCTCAATACCTCTTGGTAGAGAGAGGAAGGCAATCACAGGAGGGGAAAAGGAGGGAGTATCTTGTGTGGGAAAGGGGACATGGATGGGAAGAGGGGAACATGATCATACATTGGGTTGGGGAAAAGAACAGAAGCCGTGAGGGCCAGTAGAAGGAATGGAAACAGGATACCTCTGGAGGTAGGAGTTGGGGGACCCACCAGAATGTACCAGAGACTGGGGAGGTGAGAGACTCTTAGGACTCAAAGAGTGGAACCTTAGATGAAATGACCTACAGTGGGAAGAGGGAGAGAGAGCCTACCTTCAGAAGAAAGACAGGGCATCAAGTGAGAGATGGGGTAGCCATCCTACAGTCAAAATCTCTGATCCAGACCGGCAGGAAGATCAATGGAATAGAATTGAAGACCCAGAAATGAACCCACACTCCTATGGTGACTTGATCTTTGACAAAGGAGCCAAAACTGTCCAGTGGAAAAAGGACAGCATTTTCAACAAATGGTGCTGGTTCAACTGGAGGACAACATGTAGAAGAATGAAAATTGATCCATTCTTATCTCCTTGTACAAAGCTCAAGCCTAAGTGGATAAAGGACCTCCACATAAAACCAGATACACTGAAACTAATAGAAGAGAAGGTGGGGAAGAGCCTCGAATACTTGGGCACAGGGGAAAAGTTCCTGAACAGAACACCAATGACATATGCTCTAAGATCAAGAATTGACAAATGGGACTTCATAAAATTGCAAAGTTTCAGTAAGGCAAAGGACACTGTCAATAGGACAAAACAACAACCAACAAATTGGGAAAAGATCTTTACCAATCCTACATCTGATAGAGGGCTAATATCCAATATATACAAAGAACTCAAGAAATTAGACTCCAGACAACCAAATTACCCTATTAAAAAATGGGGTATAGAGCTTAACAAAGAATTTTCAACTGAAGAAACTCAAATGCCCGAGAAGCACCTAAAGAAATGTTCAGTATCCTTAGTCATCACGGAAATGCAAATCAAAACAACCCTGAGATTCCATCTCATACCAGTCAGAATGGCTAAGATTAAAAACTCAGGTGATAGTAGATGCTGGCGAGGGTGTGGAGAAAGAGGAACATGCCTCCATTGTTGGTGGGACTACAAGATGGTGCAACCACTTTGGAAATCAGTCTGGCGGTTCCTCAGAAAATTGGACATAGCATTACCTGAGGATCCAGCTATACCACTCCTAGGCATATACCCAGAAGATGCTCGAACATATAACAAGGACATATGCTCAACTATGTTCATAGGAGCCTTATTTATAATAGCCAGGAGCTGGAAAGAACCCAGATGTCCTTCAACTGAGGAATGGATTCAAAAAATGTGGTATATTTACACAATGGAGTATTACTCAGCTATTAAAAACAATGAATTCGAGAGTTTCCTAGGTAAATGGATGGAACTAGAAATTATCATCCTGAGTGAGGTAAGCCAATCACCAAAGAACACACATGGTATTCACTCACTGATTATTGGATATTAGCCCAGAACCTTGAAATGCCCAAGATGCAACTCACAGGCCACATGAAGCTCATGAAGAAGGAAGACCAAGTGGGGGTGATTCGGTCCTTCTTAGAAGGAGCAACAAAATACTCAAGGGAGCAAATATGGAGACAAAGTGAGGGACAGAAACTGAAGGAGGGGCCGTCTGAAGACCTTTCCACCTGAGTATCCATCCCATGTGCAGTCACCAAAGGTAGATGCTGATGTGGAAGTCAGGAAGCGCATGCTGATAAGAGCCTGATATGGATGTCTCCTCAGAGGCCTTCAAGAGTCTGACATATTCAGAGGCAGATGCTTACAACTAGCCATTGAACTGATAATGGGGTTCTCAATGGAGGAGTCAGAGTGAAGTCTGAAGGAGCTGAAAGGGTTTGCGGCACCATGAGGAGAGCAACAATACCAACCGACCAGAGCTCCCAGGGTCTAAACCACCAGCCTGGGAGCACTTAGGGAGGGATCCAGGGCTTCAGCTGAATATGTAAGAGTGGAGGGCTCTGCTGGGCATAGGTGGAAGATGAGATCCTTGACCTCATGAAGGCTGGACGCCCCACAGGGTGGGAATTTTGAGGGTGGGGAAGTGGGAGTGGGGGTGTAGGTAGGGGTTACATCCACAGAGAAGAAGGAGGAGGGGTAAGGGAATAGGGGGTTCCCGGGTGGGCGGGGGATGGGGTAAGGGGACAACATATGAAATGTAAATAAAACATCCAATAAAAAAATTGAAAAAAAAATCTCTGATCCATAATTGTTCCTGTCTGAAAAAACTGCAGGGACAAAAATGGAGAAGAGCCTGAGGAAAAAGAGGTCCAGAGACAGGCCCAAAGTAGGATCCAGCTCAAGGGGAGGCCCCAAGGACTACGACTATTGCTAAGGCTGTGGAGTGCTCACAAAAAGAGGCCTAACATGACTGTCATCTGAAAGACCCAACAAGCAGTTGAAAGAGTCAGATACAGATATTTACACCCAACCAATGGACAGAAGCTGGTGATCTTTGTGGTTAAATTAGGGAAAAGCTGGAAGAAGCTGTGGAGGAAGGTGACCCTGTAGGAGGAGCAGCATTCTCAATTAACCTGGACCCCTGAGATCTCTCAGACACTGGATCACCAACCAGGTAGCATACACCAGCTGGTATGAGGCCCCCAACATGTATACAGCAGAGGACTGCCAGATTAGGGTCCAGTCAGAGCAAATATACCTAACTCTCAAGA
The DNA here is from genome assembly GCF_004785775.1 of Grammomys surdaster. Classification (NCBI taxonomy): domain Eukaryota; kingdom Metazoa; phylum Chordata; class Mammalia; order Rodentia; family Muridae; genus Grammomys; species Grammomys surdaster. Next base: position 14,581,216 of record NW_021604566.1, read on the forward strand.
CTGGAGCCCCAGGGAGTGGGGAGGTGTGGTAGGATTGGGGGTGAGGACATCCTCGTGGAGATAGGCAGGGTGGGAGGAGGTATGGGATGTCGAACAGTCAGAGGGTAGACCAGGAGGGGAATAAAATCTGAAGTGTAAAACAAAATCAAATAAAATTTAAAAAATTAACTCTAAATAATATTAATAGAATTCTATTATCAATAAATATACAATCCTCATTAAAAATAGGCTTTGAAAAATGTAAGGGTACAATTCTGATATTTTGGTTTAGTCAGGAATCTGCTACTACTGATGCCGAAGGCCCCCAATTGGTTCTTGATCCATTAATAAAGATGTTGGCCACTGGCTGGGTGGAAGAGCCGAGACCTCCAAGTTCCAGAAGGTCTGAAAGAGATGCAGGAAAAAGTTTTGCCACCATCCTTGGAGGGAGATGGAACCACCAGACAAGAAAGTACTCTGGGAAATGGCCAAAGGGGTAGCAGGAGTTAGAATTAGGTATGTCCAATCATTACTAGCCAAGGTATTTTGAGAATAAATGGTGTGTGTGTGTGTGTGTGTGTGTGTGTGTGTGTGTGTGTGTGTGTTTCTTAAATCCTTTGATCTGGGTGGATATGAGAGTACAACATACCAGGAACACTAGGCTGGGTAGCAAAAGCTACAGGCAATAGAAAAAAATGAACTAAAGTTACACACTACCTTTCAGCACAGCTAGAATCCTGTTTCTCTTGATTTTAGCCACATCAATCTCTCATAGGTTTTTAATTATCAGACTGGGGTTCTATGGAGAAGTCTGTTCCCATACACAGGTGCTATGTTTTATGCAAGAATTTATATTTAGCTATGTGCATATTTTGTTCATCAATATTCCCAAATCTTGTACAGAATTTGTGTACCACCTTCTACCCTGGTACTAGTAGCACATCTACCTGTCTCAGTGAGTCCTTTCAATTTTGTGCTCTGCTGGAGAACATCTCTCTAGTGGTTTCTACAAGTTTTAATCATGACTAATTAGTAACTCCAACTCAATTTAGTGACTCTATGGGTCGCTTACTTCTTCTATCTAATTTCCATCTCTTTTCTTCAACAAGAAATCTTACATCTTGATAAACAACACAATTTAAAGCACACAGAATAATATGACAGTGATCATCTTCCATGACTTCCCTTTTGTGACATAATTTAGCATACCATTCTCTATTCTTTACTTGCTATGGGTTGAATGATTGTTCCTTTGATACTGGACGAGTCCCATTTCTGAGCCTGCTTCTTTGACCCAGACCCGAGAGTCCGAATCATGTTCAAATGCCTGCTAGTATTGCTTACAAAGATGGTCCACAAATGTTAAAGTTCACCAATAGGAATTCAGCCTCTACTTTTCACTGGAAATTTTGTTTCATGTTTCATATCATTAAGTTAGTAAGCCAGTAACTATAATAATCTACTCCCTTCTTCTACCCTGTCCAAGAAAAGTCAACAAATACTTGTCGGAATATGAATTCTAAGAAATCTGGAAGAGTAACATAGTAATGATTAACCAAGACCTATAATATTTCCTTTTCTTGAATAAAAAAAGGACTGTTGATTCTTTTCTGTCAAGCACAATATAGTAAAGGTGCTGAGATAATGCCACAATTACATTGTAATCATTACGTTGTAGAAACCCCATTTGAGTGGATTTCTTGACTTGGAAGCAGTAATCTGCCAAAATGTAAGAGTCATGTAGCAGTGAACTCTACTTGTATCTAGAAGCTAAGAAAAAATTCAAGCTAAAAGCCAAGAAGGAAATAAGACACTCAGTCATGTCCTGTGAGAGTTTGTTTGCCAACAAGACAAATGGGCTTGGAAATATGTTCTTCTGTAGCTCAGTATCCAGATGAGCATGTAACCTAGCCAACAGTTTGACTTGTCTAGTGAAGCTGAATAAAGTTGGCTAAGCCATGCATGGGCTTCTGGCACACAGACATTGAAAGCTAAATGTGCATTGATAAATCATTCAGAGTTTTATGTACTACTGTTCCTATAAATGAAACTATTTATAAGGTATAGCCTTGCGAGCTTCTAGAACTTGACAGATCTTTTGTCACAAGGTGGGTACCATCTTAGCATATTGAAACCAAAACATTTGGCAATAAACCCACTGACTTATATAAACCAATGGACATGATGCCAAAAGGGGATAAAGCACAAGAGTTCTCTGCTTCGTAGCGTAAAATTCATGTTGTAGTTTCTTATTTACGGAGTATAACTTTTATGTAGACATCATCACCATCAATGTCCACTCTCTTCAGAGGATATTCACTTTCTACCCTCCTTAGTATAGATGTTTAATAGTATCAAGAAACGATTACTATAATAATGCAAAAACTACTTTCCTGAAATTCCTGAGTGTGAAAGGAGAAGGTAACATTGTAGCATCCCAAGAAATCATTTAGAGACTAGTCAGTCCAATACCCGTGGGAATTAGGCAAAGAATTGGTTACCCATGGGTGATGGCTTGAATATGCTTGGCCTAGGTCATGGCACTATTAGGAGGTATGGACTTGTCAGAGTAAATGTGGCCTTGTTGGAAGAAGTGTGTCACTGTGGACATGGCATTTGAGAACCTCCTCCTAGTTTCCTGGAAGACAGTCTTCTCTTGTTTAACCTTTGGAACAACATGTCAAACTCTCAGCTCCTCCAGTGACATGCCTGCCTGGACACTGCCATGCTTCCTGCCATGATGATAATGAACTGAACCTCAAAACCTACAAGCCAGTCTCAATTAAGTGTCCTTTACAAGAGTTACCTTCACCATGGTGTCTGTTTACAGCAGTAGAAACCCTAGCTAAGAAACCATGCAATTGCCAGGTCTTATTTAAGGTTTCTGTTGCAATGTTAACATAGAATGGTCAGCAAAAAATTGGGATGGAAAGACTCTGTTTCATCTTAATCTTCCAGTAGCACTCAATTACTAATGGCAGGAGTTGAGATCAAGAACCCAGAAGAAGGAACTGTAACAGAAACCATGATGCAATTCTATTTTCTGGCTTGCTACTCATGTTGTTCATCCTGTTTCCTTATAGAACCCAGAGCCATTAACTCTGGGGTAGTGCTGCCCATAGTGAGCTTGACCATTCCACATCAATCAAAAAAATGTACCACAGGTTGCCCACAAGCCAATTTTGTAGGGGAATTTTCTCAACTTAGATTCCCTCTTCTAAAATGCCTCTATGTTGTATTAAGTTGACACAAACAGATCTGTCCACACCATGGAGGGACTAGAATTTCAAAGCAATCCCCAAAGCTGAAGAACAATGTGCTGAAAGATTGAAGCCACATTTACCTTGTTTTCCTCATTTAATGTGGAAAGCAGACTATGTAGACTTGGAAGAATTCCCCCAACCTCCCAATGTTCAGAGTTGTCCAGGGTTCAACTATTTCTAAAGTTAAATTTACTATACAGGATAGATAATACTAGGGTTTAAAAAAATACAGAATAGTTTTGAGAAAAGCAAAAGTAATTTTGTAGATATGTCTCATTACTTTTCTATAGCAATAAGTTCTATGTTTTTAAACCAAGTTGTTTACAAAATGAAACACACATTTGGAATGATTTCTTTGAATTTATTCAGAATGAAATAATTTCTTACAAATCAGAATCACTTCTATTAAACAAAACACTCTAATTTTCATTCATAGAAGCACAGTACATTTTAATGTATTTAAATCAAGACTATTTTACATGAGAATTGAACATGAAATTGTAATCACAGAATATCTGAAAATTTTATGTTTATCATATTATAATTAAAAATACTTGTGAAAATTTTCTGCTAGATCAGTGGTTCTCAACCTTCCTAATGTTAAGACTTGTTAGTACAATATATCGTGGTGGTCGCCATCCACAAAATTATGTTTGTTGCTACTTCGTAATTGTATTTTTATTACTCTTATGAATTATAATGTAGATATCTGTGTCTTCCAATAGTCTTAAATGACCCCTGAGGAGCATCAAATCACAGGTTGAGAAGCACTGTATTAGATGTATCCCAAATTAGCATATATATTCAAAGGGTTTTTTTTTTCCCCAATTACCTGATGACTCACTTTCTGCCCAGAGAGCCGCTGACCCTGACAAAGTTCTTTGCAGTTGTCCTTGGTTTCCTTGTTTAGATTGAAGGTGATCAATGAGAAATGGGATTGGTTGGTCAGGTGTCTCAGTTATTAACTTGGTCATTAATTCCTAAGGACAAAACAAGATACCCATTTACATCTAATAAGAAGAAACAGTACCTGAGCATTCATCATTGTTTGGCACTACAACTGTCCACATAGAACAACTAATTAAAATTCTCCCAGAATCTTTCTAGGCAGGTATAAGAAACTATTCTCACTCTGAGGACAAAGTAGTACAGATAAACAAGCCATTTGTGTTCCACAAGCAAAACACAGCAAAAACTAGCCAAAGTCATACTAGAAATGTTATCTAAATTATTTTTGTTAAACCATGATCTAAAAATTTAAATCTTAGATTACTCTCTCAAAGAATCCCATTAGAAACTAAGCTTAATATTAAAGAAACAATATACCTTTTAAAATATGTTAATATATAATTTCCCTTGAAATTACCAAAGAATATGCTGAAATTAAAGAAATTGTTTAGCTATAACAATGTCACATAAGCTTCACAAAATCTATAAACAGTATAGGATTAATTTTTACAAAAATCTCCCCTTTTCTCTTCCCTTCTTTCTCTCCCTTCCTCTCTCTTTGTTCTCCTCTTTTTCTCCCTCTCCCTTTCCCTCTCTGTCTTTCCTCAATGACTTGGTGTCTACCCACAAAACAGTCTCTTTACTTTTTACTTGCTCTAATAATATCTTAAATTATTCCAAAATCTGCCTAGGAATTATATCTACATTTTATTTTTATTCAGACAGGAAGAACAAAGACAATCTCTAGTCTGTGGTTAGTTATGATAGCCAGACATGAACAACTGCCTCACCACAAGGATGGGGATGCTGTTTCAGGACCCCTAGCTCAGTTCTTGAACTGACATTCCTCTCTTAACATTCCTACCAGTCATATCTCAAAATCCTGTCAGAACCCTCCACCCAAGGCAAACAAAAGTCATAGTTAAATGAAGGAAAAGATTTTAATCTTAGTCACTTTTGGAAGACAGAAACTAAGAAATTATAACCCATCTTTAGGGGTAATGAGCTTTGAGGCTAATTGGGAAAGAATTGGGATGGGGCAAGGGGTGACTGTAGTGTCTACGTAGAGACAATATAGATTTTATAGATGAAAAGATTTCATGTTGCTGTTAGGGGCACAGTTAGAATAATTCAGAGCAGGTGAAAGCTAATGCTGGAAATTCAAAGATCAAGACAGGTTGTTTCATGAATGTAGTCTGATACAAAGTATTTGTCAAGGAAATACTTTTTATATGCAGAAAGATGAGGAAAACGAGTGGGCATTACCATCTGTGGTGCTTTGACTATGCTTGGCCTAAAGGAGTAGCACTATTAGGAGGTGTGTCATTGTGGCAATGGGGAATGAGCCCTTCCTCCTAACCATGTGGGAGCCAGTCTTCTCCTAGAAGCCTTCACATGAAGATGTACAACTCTTAGCTCTTACTGTATCTTGCCTTCCTGGACACTGTCATGCTCCCACCTTGATAATAATGGACTGAACCTTTGAATCTGTAAGCCAGCTCCAATTAAATATTGTCCGTATAAGAGTTGCCTTGGTGATGGTGTCTGTTCGCTTCAATAAAACCCAAACTAATACACCATCATTGAAAAGGCTTTATTATTACTATAACTAAAGAGAGGATATTCCTCTATTGGCATTCATAACACAGTGCTGGGATCAATTAAATTCCAATTGCACATCAGTGAAACACAACTCACATTTCAAATTTGGCACTTAGAAAAGAGATGTGCAGTGTTCTGCTTGAACCTTTTGTTCATTACAAAGACCACTAGACAATGGAGAGAAAGGAGAATGAAAAGACCAACAATGTTTATCTTGTCACAGAAATACTGGGCACTAAGACACAGCAAAATTAGGTCAGACAAAATGGCCCAGGTCCACAATAACTTTCTGTTATGACCCTGTGAGATTGCATATGGTTTTGTTTCTAAAATTCTATCTTTTGAGTCAAATAGAAAATGTATATATTTTTATTCTTTGAAAAGAAACTGAAGCATTCCTGATTCTCTAGAGGAGACCAGTCAAGTAGTCTCTATTTTAAAAGTATTATTGATCTAGTAATCTCAGGGATACACTTTTAACCCACTAATAAATATATAAGGTTAAAGGAGCAGGAGAATTCAACCATAAGCAATAAAAACAGTTAATGGTTTTGGTATAGTATGTTGCTTGGTCAAAGGTCTATCCTCAGGTGATTCCAAACACAAGAAAGGTTACTTTGCTTCCCAGGGTATGTGTCCAGACATTTTGCATTTAAATAATCTTGAGGACTTTGAACTTGTAGAAATTCCTTTTCTATACAGGAATACTTAAATCATTTCAAAGGAGTTCCTGGCGATTGAAGACCAGTTTTTTTCAACCACGAGGTTGTAGATACACAGAAATGCAACCAAGGATCTAATGGATTTTGGAAGTGAGAATAGAATTGTTCAGGTAGAATGTCAAATGCAAAGTGGGAATTGATTGCTGTTTAGTCCACAAAGTTCATTCAACATAAGGGGAAGTATTTGAGAACACTAAGCCAGTCTCAACTATTAGGTTGAATATCTTCAGGTAATGATCTATATATAACCATTGCCATTAGTGTAAGAATCCTGGTATGAAAGGCCCTGTGAAATAATCCATCAATGTAATCCACTATATAAACAAACTCAAAATAAACAACCACATGACCATCTCACTAGATGCTGAGAAAGCATTTGACAAAATTCAACATCCCTTCATGATAAAAGTCTGGAAAGATCAGGAATTCAAGGCCCATACCTAACCATACAGTAAACCAGTAGCCAGCATCAAACTAAATGGAGGGAAACTTGAAGCAATCCCACTAAAATAAGAGACTAGGCAAGGCTGCCCACTCTCCCCCTACCTATTCAATATAGTACTGGAAGTCCTAGCCAGAGCAATTAGACAACAAAAAGAAGTCAAAGGGATACAAATAGGAAAGGAAGAAGTCAAAATTTCACTATTTGCAGATGATATAGTAGTATACTTAAGTGACCCCAAAACTTCCACCAGGGAACTCCTAAACCTGATAAACAACTTTAGCAAAGTGGCTAGATATGAAATCAACTCAAACAAATCAGTAGCCTTCCTCTACTCAAAAGATAAACAGGCTGAGAAAGTAATTAGGGAAATGATATCCTTCACAATAGTCACAAATAATATAAAATATCTTGGTGTGAATCTAACCAAGCAAGTGAAACATCTGTATGACAAGAACTTCAAGTCTCTGAAGAAAACAATCAAAGAAGATTTCAAAAGATGGAAAAATATCCCATGCTTGTGGATTGGCAGGATAATTATAGTGTGTAGTTATTAATAAAAAGCAAAATGCAAGTAGTAACATCATCCTGCCCACAATTTAAATATTTGTAGGTATTTTAGACGAAGGACCTAGGGAATTGATAAAGAGCAAATACTGCTTTACTTTGGACCCTCTTTGCACTCACAGTCTAGAACACACATTAGCAAACTTGTCTGTAATTGAATTTATAATTACTAATAAGGATAACACTGTTGATATAAACAGCATACTATAGGAGGTCCAGACACAGTCATGACTGAATGATTCTATTTACTAGCTGTGTAAGTGCAATATCCCATCAACTAAATGCAGATGATAACGGTAATGTGCATTATGGTAATTTCCAAAGTGCTTAATCTGGGTAGAGAGTGTTGGAGCAGGGACTGTTTCTCAGAACTCAATCCTTCATTGATCCAGTTTAGAGTTTCCTAATGAGGAATTTGTAGAGGCCTTGGAAAGCAGAGAGAAGCAGAAGAAATTGTTCTACAGAGTCAATTGAGGACAGAAATGAGGGCAAGCAAGAGACTTGCAGAAGCTTCCCAGAGACTGGAAAACTCCACTGCAGGCTGGGTTAGAAAGCAACAGTACCCAAGAACTGCAGCAGCTCCAGGCACACAATTAATAGCCAGCTGCTTCTTGAGCTGTAGCCTGAAATCTCCAGGGTCAATAACTCTGATGCTGATGGCAGCCTCTCTTGATCTGCAACAGCACTTCTCTGGCTTTGGAGCTCAATGTGTTATCTCTGACCATGTGAATTCATTATTACTAACTCTGTTATTACCAAGACACATGAAACAGTTTTTGCTTTTATGACTTAATGCTTAGTGATGCCTTTTAAAAGGATACACCATTTTAATATTTACTGCAATTTATAAACATTTATAGGGTATATTCATGGGCAATATCTTATCTTATTTATTTATTATTATTTATTATCTTATTCATTATAATCACTATTATTAACACAGATTTGCAATATTATAAATGTATGAAATATTTCCATTGACTTTATTTTGATATTAATGTTCTCTTTTTGTTATTACTCAGCCATATTGTTGAGGAATCATGGGTGAAGCTTCTCTGTCAGTTAAAGGATACATAGTATCACAGTAGATTCCACAGTCCTTTGGCACTTACAATCTATTTTCCATTTCTTCCTCATATTCCCTGAGCCTTAGATAAAGGATGTGGTGTAAATTTATTCATTGAGACTGTGAACCTCATTTGATGAGGGATAAAAGGTACACTTCTCTGTAGGCTTAAAGATAAGTATTTAGAATGCAGCCAGAAATTATACTGAGTTAATAAAGTAGTGGTATGAGGTTCTCCTCTTAATATCCATGAGCAGTCCAGGCACTTCGCTAGATGTCCAGCACTAGACATGATTTTCCTCCTGGCAAATGGGCCTGGGATTTAAATTAGACAGCTGTTAGTTACAGACAGAGTAGGAGCACCACTGCTATAGTCTTAAGACTATCTTGCCTGGCTGCTTATTGCTGTGGCTCAAGGTGTTACAGCTGGGCAGGACCATTGAATGCTGCTCTCCTTTTCAGTATTGTGAAAGCTTGTCCTTAGGGATTAATCAGAGAGGTAGTAGCAATCATGTATATTTTTTCAATGTTTGTAATTATTTCATATTAGTAGAGTACAGTGCATTATCATATGTAGAATTCTATATTTGTTCTCTTAAAATTGGTATTAAGATCTGATGACTGAATTAATTCATTTTAAGACTGTGTATGCTTCAATGTTCTAATTTTAATTAGATTCCTTAAGTTCTGCACTTGAGATCATAATACTCTCGAAATATTTACTTCCCAACCTAATATTCAATAATGATTCATTAATGGCCAAAAATGAGCATTTGAATTGTTAACGTAAAATGTGAATCTCTATTTGATTCTTGATTGTTTGTGAAACCACTGATGGTAATGTTCCCAATGGCTTGAACATTACTGGATTATACTTGCCCAATCGTCCATGGTCACCTTCCCCACCTGTTCCATATGGGCCCATGCTTGTCTGTTCCACCTACACATAGCCTATGCAAGCTATTCTCCCCAGCCCATAGGCCTGGCTTGCCTATTTTACCTTCCTCATAGCCATGATTTTCTATTCCATCTGCCCTATATACCATACCCTCCTATTCTAGTACACCATAGCACTTTCTTACTTGTGCCTTAGACGATGCTTGCCTATTTACTTGACACATAAATCAGGCTTGATTTTCTTTCTACTTGTACCATAGCCCACATTCTTGCTTCTCTCCCTTTCTCTCTCTCTCTCTCTCTCTCTCTCTCTCTCTCTCTCTCTCTCTTTCTTTCAAAGAAACCTGGAAAACATGATGCATAGTAAGGAGAAATTTTTTTTGTCTCATACATTCAAGCAGATCTATAAGATTTGGGCTTGGCAGAAAGGGGTTCAAATGCAGTACACAAATCTCCATGCTGAGAGAAGAGCCATTTTAAATGTTTTCCTACCAGACCCTTCCAGGCCACTGGAGAACTCCATTTTTTGTTGTTGTTGTTTTTGTTTTTTGTTGTTGTTGTTTTTGTTTTTTGTGGTTATTTATTTATTTTTTGGTTGGTTGGATGGTTGGTTGGTTTTTATATCTGAACTACCCTTAGCCCACTTCCCTCTTTACCAGTAAGGACTCAGATTGAATTGGAATGCTGTGATCAATAGTAATGAACATACCATTATTTATACTAGTATAAATAATAGCTCTCTTCCAGTAGAATAAGATGCTCAAAGGAAAGAAGGTGACCCTGTCCTCTCCATCTTGAAGAAACAGGAGACCAAAAAGGTAGTGAATCCCTTATTTAAGAAAAGGCCTAAGAACTTAGGCACTGGGCAGGGGCATCCAACCCCAAAGGAACCTCACAATTTCACCCAATGGCTCCTCTACAACAGGCTGAAGAGCAAAGGACCAGCCTTTATAATGACACATATGATGAGATTCACAGCCACTCAGTGGGCATCACCCTGGGTCCTAAATCTGTGGCTTGTGTTCCTAAGCTAGAAAAGACAAAGGTCAAAGAACATGCCACTGAACTAGGTTAAATGTACACTGTTGTTTTTTCTGTGCATAAATATAATTACAAAATTATAAACAAATTAGTAATCAGTCACTTATTAAGCCAAAGAAGTACAGGTAGCAAGAGTTTTACATGGATTAATTTACTCACTATATATTAAAGAACTGAACAAAAAAATTCACAAATCAGCCAAGTGTGACACACATTTCCATGGTTTTGTTAATTCCATACTATTGTTTTCAGATCAACAACAGGACATGCCTGGGTACTTCTAGAACCACACAGGCTAGGCAATAAAAGCATCACAAATCTAATATGTCTTCTCAGTATAAATTTTTGAAAATTTAATATGTACTATGAGACTACCCTCCTATAAGAATCAGAAGCTTTCAAGTGACTATCTAGATAAACACTGAGGTGGCAAATGATAAAACTGTCATCTCAAGCATCCAAAAATTTCCCATTAGTGAATCACGTCATTTGGCATAGCATTCTATTGAAGCAATTTACGTCGTTTTAGATATGATTTTCCAGTGTCACTTGAAAATAACTCTGTGCAAGTACAAAACATTGATTCCTCATAGAAATAGTGAGTTGGTTTAGAACTCTAATAAACTACTTTCATACGTCCATGACGGAAGCAGCAGATTTATGTAATGTTCCCATAAAATGAAAATCACTCCATTGAATAAAAATTATTTCAAACTTATTTATTTTTATTATTTATTTTAAAAACAACAAAACCAGCGTGCTCTTTTTAGCATAATAATGGCGAAATGTCCTACTGTACATCCAGCACCTCCTTCTGGGATGATGATCTAAGGCAAGAATTTAGATGTTTCTATTTCCATGGCAAGTGCAGTTCAAATGTGTAATGTTTTCAAGGGACCACTACGGACAGATACACTCTGTTGTGAGTGTCACTCCACACACTTTACATGAGAACCTGGAAAGATAGTGTGGATTAACAGGGGAACTAGGGTGCTGTCTCACCTGGATTCATGTCCTGACTCCTTACCTGCTGCACAAATTCCATATAGTTGTTTATTTTTGTCTTAGTTTTCTCATCCTTAAAATGAGTATGGCATTATCTACTTCATCCACTGATTGTCAAGAGCAGAAGAAACATTTATAACATATCACATGAATATATTTGGGACTGTGTTTCGGAAAAATGTGTCTTTCTGTGCCAAGGACCAGCCTCAGTTTGGAGAGGGGTTTCTGAGGGAAGGGGTGTCTGGGAATGGTGAAACAAATGACCTGAAGTCAAATCATGGGTTACAAAATAACAGTCTATGTTCTGCTCCAGACAGCTTTCCAGATAGCTCTCTCTATGTTATTGTTGAGAAAGCTTTCTCTGCTTTTCTAAAATCTCTCTCTAGTTGCTCATCTCTTGCAGATCAAAAGTCCTTTCTTTTATGTACATATCAATTCAGTCATTACCACAGGTTCTCTTTTGATTATCTCATGAATAAACATCCGTAGACCCCTGTGGGACTGGGTAAGGGTGTCCTGGGTCATGGTTGAGCAGGTGCCTAGAACCCCGAGACTCTGCAGACTCTGGGTGGGATTCTGCCTTAAGAACCGGCAGGAGTTTGGCACACCGCCCCCAGAACCCAGGATCCTGAAAAGCAGTCATGGTCTCCATAGAATTACATTGTTCAGTCACATAGGCCAGGCTATAGGCCTCAGGCCCTAGGGATTTACATACTAATGAAGGCCAGAGGGCAGAGCAAATTAAACATGCCTCCCCCGGATCCTCCCCCAATCCTCCCCCTTTCTCCCTCCCTATATAGCTCAAGACTGCCCTGAGTTTTGGGGGGTACGCCTAGATCCATCTATCATCTGCCATGACAATAAACCTTTTGGAACCAAGGACTTCCTTGTGTTATTAGGGCCTGCCACCGCCAAGGCCTCCAGCCGCTGGAACCATAAGATTCCTCCCGAATGTGGGACCTGCCACAGCATGGAAGCCCCTCTGGGGCCCCACAGCTGTGGCGGGCTCTAAATTTTTCCCACAGACTCCCAGCCCCTTGGTTCTTCAAAACAGACAGCAAGCACATTTCTTTTAACAGTGTGAAAGAATTCAGAGATCTGTTTGCCTTTGTTAAACACAGATAATAAACTATTTGGGAGGGACCCCAACTAGTGAACGATCTGTGAAAGATCTGGTTCACAGTACAGCTGACTCAGTTCTTTTAGATCTGTGAAGCTCTTTATACAATTCATATAGCAAATTGCACTCTTATATTTTTATATAGTTGAGAAATTATATATTTTTGAACTCAATATTTTCAGAGTTCTTTCTCACAGCCTTAAGGGTTGTCTTGAAGATCTCAGCCTTTACCATTTTTCTGAGACATAGTCACACAACTTGAAATTTTAAAAATTATACACACACACACACACACACACACACACACACACAAGCTTTATGCCCACAGCAACCATCGATACTCATGGAGGCCCATGTCAACCTGGCTCTATCCCATGGGTGGGAACCATGTCACACCATCTCTGCCATGGCCAAACTGGACTTGACAATCCCTTTAGTTTATAACAAGGAAAAGGATACATAATACACAGGGTTTGCCAGTTTGATCTCTGTAGATGTTTTTCTCGAGATAAGTGAACAGTTTTTCAGCTTTATTTATCAGTTACTTCTCAGAGAATTGAGCTGCAGGCAACCTTTGGAGCTGCTCACCTGGAGACAGTACCCTGACACCTACCCCTTTCACCATATTCTAATACAAATTACTGTCATACCATCAGGACAGGCACTCTCTGTTTTTAATTATACACTTAACACCCAATGAGGAAACTTTCTAAAGTGTTTTCCAGCACAAAACCCCAAAACATTATGTGTCTAACAATTGTAGTATAAGAACCAACAGATTAAAAGTCTCAGTACTAAAGCCTGTCCTCATTTATGATGGAAATGGAAAGTCTCAAGTCAATTGTGTTTCTGATTGGCTATACATAAAGGGCACATGCAGACACTTAACTGCCTTTGATTAAGTAAATAAATAAATAAGGCATATTTACCCACTGACAGATCAGACAGCAATGAAAATGAATATTGTTATTCCTTCTTATAACAAGGAAAGAATTTTGTCCCCCAATGCCTGGGAACAAGATAAAACTCTTGGCATTTCTTCATTCTCAAAGATGGCCAGAGATTCCTTTGTTCCATTGAAATATAAGTTATCTTGGGAAGTGTAACAATTTTGTATATTTCATTCTTCTTGTCTTACCTGGATTTTATTACTTTGTATTATTACTCTTCATGTACATTAAACCCATAAAATGGTTTTACTTTTATTTTATAAAATTAGCACAGATTTAGATATGATTACATATTCATAATTTTGATTGTGTTTTATCTCTTGTTAGATTTTAAAATCTAACAACATCATTTTTGGCAGCATTAGGATTTTAGTGATAATGAATCTGTTGTATTTTGGACAGCAATACATTTCTTAAGCAAATACAATTTAAAACAGAAAATGTTTCACTGTATCTAATTAAACATTGGAATGCTTTCCCCTTGCTCCTTTTCTTTTATCTTTCTACTTTATCCCCACCCACCCACACACATTCTTTTACATTCCTTTGAACTTGGAGTGGAAGCACACAAAATGATTAAGCATTTATAAGAATTTTCAAAGAATTTGAATGCATCATTGACTCAGTTGTCCATAGCATACTGTAAAATCAGTATATAACAGCAAAAGTGGAAAGTGGCATTGCTGCAAGCTTGCAGGTTTTATTCAGATTTCACCGTCCTGCATGCACTCATGTACTCGTGTGTGCGTGTGCGTGTGCGTGTGCGTGTGCGTGTGCGTGTGTGTGACTGTGTGTGTGTAAACAGGTCAGCTCAGGAACTTTTGGAAATGGGACACTTGCTGGATTGGAGAGGCTAATTAACATTCCTTGGTCAAAGGACACCTACTCCCCTGGAAGGGAGAAGCCGATTAACATTCCTCAGACCACAGGAGGGGGAACCCATCTGTGGGTGGGAAAGGCCATTCTGCAGGACAGATCAACCTTTGCCACCTACAGACAAGGGAAGTCCTTGCCACCTCATTCCCTAAAGACCAATCAGTTTAACAAAGTCACACTCTTTTGTCAATCACATTGTGCCTAATGGCTACTGCCCTAAGGACTGTATAAAGGCTTACTGAACGCCCTGCAAGGGGGCACTGCCTCTCCTTTGGGTGCAGGATGACCCCAATGCTTTAGAACAATAAATTCCTCCTGCTTTTTGCATCGATTCTCAGCTCCACGTGGTTCACTCAGGGGGTCCCTGGTAAGCTGAGACTCACCTGAGTCTTACATGTGCATGCATGTGTGTGTGCCTGTGTGTTTGTGCACATGTGTGTGTGTGTGTTCAATTCTGTTGTGCTGGAACTAAGAATAAATATTGCAAATACTGAAGATATGATCACATGATTTTGTGATAATCAGTAGTTTTCCTCGTATTCTGTCTTTACAGTCACATCCATTCATTCTCTCCCCCATGTCAAAGATCTGGCAACCAGCAACTATGCTCCATTTATTTATGTGATCATGTAATTTTACTATGCTATGCATGTTCTTTTAAGGTTACCTTTCTACACTTAGCATAGCCTTCTTGATGTCCATACAAGCAGTTATGTATACCAATTACTTATTTGTTTTTATTAATGAATACTACTCATGGTGTAGATGTGTTAGAGTGTGTTCACTCATCCATTAGTGAATGTTGACTTTGAAAAGATGTGAATAATTTTATAATAAACACACAGTATTTGTGTGAAAATGTGTATTTCTCTGGGCTAACTGTCTAATACTATAATTGTGGGGTTGTTTGTAAAAGTTACTCTTAATTCCAAAAAGAACTGACAGACTATTTTCTAATTGCCAATGCAATTTGATATTTACTTTTGCTGCATGTGGGCACCCTAGACATTCATTCTTCTGGCTATAACAACAGCTCATTATGATTTTAATTGCATTCCACTGATGAATGATTTCAGTAAAGATCTCTCAATCTACTCATTTGCCATCTTTTATATCTTCCCAGTTAAATATCTATCTATCTATCTATCTATCTATCTATCTATCTATCTATCTATCTATATTTTGACCACTTTCCTAATTAATCTGAATTTTTGACTGTTTTGAAAGTTTATTATGCTTTATTGACATGACAGTGAGATTTTAGGATATTTTGGTCCCTTTCTTGGATTCACTTTTTACACCCTTAATGGATATTGCATGTAATTTTAGTAAACCATGCTTGTTCATTCTTGAGACGTCTGCCGGAGCTCTCTCAACCTCTTGAGGCTATTTCCACCAGCTGCCAACAACCAACCCAGTCTCCCTCAACTCCATGCTGTTCAGCTGCCTGCCTGCTAGTTAACACTTTTCCAAGATCCTGGCTATGTTCTGAGAACAGCCACTACCAAGTTGTCCCCTGACCTCTGCCTCCCCACCCTCTCCCTACCCCAGAGCACTTCCAGTTTCTCTGGCTTGCTTTGCTAACTGCCAGCAACAGTCTTTCCTGAGAAAGTCTGAAGCTATGGAGCTACCATAGAGTTCTGTGGGGCTGTGGAAATCCTGGGGTGTTTGGCCATGCCCCCGGAACCAAGAGACCTGACACGAGGTCTTCATGTAACATGCAGTGAGTCATGTTAGGTCCAGATAAAGGGCGGGGGAACAGGTCTCTGCCTCAAGATTTACAAATTACCTAAAGGCCCTGGCCGGGCCCCTCCCCCTTCCTATATAAGGAAACCCCTTCTGGCATTTTTTGGGAGAGCATGCCATCATTCAGACTCATTGCCATGTCAATAAATCTCCGTATGTCTCTTATAATTCTAGACTCATTGTGTAAGTGGAAAACTCATGGGGGGGGGAAGCCTTTTTCACCAGTCCCTGCACTCTCTGCGCTCTAGTGGCCCGTAGAGCTCCCTCTCTACAACAGCGGTCTGTGCACCACCTTCGCGGGGCCCCTGGGAGACTCAGCCGAGACCACAGTACACAAGCGTGACCCGCCCCATGTCCCACCAACATGCTGGGCCCCGCTCTCCCCGGCCCAGTCGTCTGCGTCCACGGGACTCTCTCTCTCTGCTGTAAGCACGGTTAGAGGGACCACATCAGCCCCGCCCCATGTAACTGAGCTGCGATTCCCCGGACAGAGTCTGTGTGTGGGCGTGCGGCAGCAACTCTGACCGGCCCCGCCACGTGGTCCCCATGCGAGTTTTGACCCACAGAGTTCCACAGACCATCTACCCTATGGCTGGCTCTTACAACCACTAATGACCACCACAAGGCTGGGCCCTCTCTCTTGCCCACCTGAATCAACGAGAATGGAAAACACCAGACCATCTTAATATTTAAATCCACCAGATGTCATAACCACTGGGCTTGAAATCTATTGTCTTAAGCTCATCAGCTATTATACGTTGGAATTATTCTGGTGGGTGGCCGAGGCCACCACAGGGTCTAACCTGAACTAGCTGAGCTACATGGTGTCTGCCTCTTCTCACCCCTGCCTGGCCAAAAAGATCATTTTTCTCTATCATGTCCTCCACTTCCCCTCTTGTACTAGAAAAACCCGCCTCCAACGATTTGCCCAACTATTAGCTTCTGCTGTCTTTATTTAGCCAATCTAATAATTAGGGAAACTACTCCTACTCATAGTTTAGATGATATTCATTTTCATCAGGTTCTGTTTCTTGAATGTTTCTTTTATGATCAACCCTTTCAGTGTCCTTTGTAACAGACTATCTCCATGTCTTTCATTTCTTTACCAAATTTCACAGTTTTATATTTTATGTGAAACTTAATGACCTATAAAGAGTTAATTGTGTGTACGATACAGAGTCAAGGATAAAGGTGAAAGTTCGATTTTTCTATTTAATTCCAGTTTTCATTTGGAGCTTTTAATGTACCAACATTTGACCATGTTTCTTACATCAAATCGCTTTTATTTCTTGGCCAAAAATAACTGAATTATTATTTATGTATCTTTTTTTACATTTTTTCAAATGACTAGTATGTCAGTTTCTCCACCAATGACCTGATCCTCTCTTAATAGTTTACACTATTGTGTAAAACCTCTCTGTATATTCTAGGTTAGTCTCAAGATCTCTGTATAGCCCTGGCTCACCAGGAACTCATTTTAATTCATCTTCTTCTGCCTCAAAACTGCTGGTACAACAGGCATTGACTATTATATCTAGCTAATATCTTGCATTTTCAAATTGTGCATAATGATTTCCTATTTTACAAAATAAATCAAAACACAACTTATTTTTTCTATCCTAGTATATTTCTATACAAATTGTGAGACAATTATGACTACACCTATAATATCTTCAGAGATTTGATAGGGCTATCTTAGTCATAAACACCAACTTAGGGAGTACATAATGATGTTACCTCCAAATTTTTGGATATCCTTATGAATTCTGGTTTAGTTAACTTTACAGTTCATTTCAACAGCTTTCTATCATAAAGATCATATATTTTTGATAACTTTTATACCTAAGTGTTTCATATTTTCTAGATAAATCATAAGTGGTTGCCATATGATTTTGACCTTTCAAAATTCAGTTTAGGAAATAGTTAAGCCATGGAAGCTGCCCCTTGATGATAAAACTATGTCCATTTTAAAACAGCTTCACGAGAAAAATTGCTGGGAGGGGAACTTAAATTTCCCAAGAGCAAATGAAAACAAAACAAAACAAAGAAATGAACAACAACAACAACAATAAAATTTAACGCTATAAATGTCTAACTGATAATCAAAGAGATGTCTAGTAAATTATGTAGTTGAACCTCAAGTTCTAAAAGGCAGGAACAAGCCAAATATAAAATAAGCAGAAAAAAAGAAGAAATAATGACAATCATAACGGAAAGTAACAAAAACAAACTAAAAGAAATATAATCAGTGAGACAAAGAGTTAATTTTTTTCTAAGGGCCAATCAAATTGGCAAACTATCAGCCAAACTAACCAAAAGAAACAAAAAACACAGAGACAGAAAAATCTCGAAATTAAAAGAGGGAGACAACTTTCTCAAAAAATATTATGAAAGATACCACTGGAATGCAGAGCACATTAGACATGTAAAAATTTATATTGCAATACATTAGACGCTCTTAAGGAAATATATAATTTCCTGGCACATGTGAACTACCAAAATTAATCCTGAAGCATAGAAACAACAAAAATAGATCTATGATGAGCAAAGAAATTGAAGCAACAATAAGAATCTACCAACAAACAACCTCTGAAACAGGAATTTACATGACTGAATTCTACCAGACTATGGTAAACAAGAGGTCACACCAAGATGCCCCAAACCATCCCACCATATAGCCACATCAATATACCTTGCACTGTGTCATCACAGTCACAGCAATGCACTTCAAACTATCTCATTAAATAGTGACACCAATATGCCTCAAAACTATCCCATCACAAGACATGAAAAGGTTGTTCTCAAACTCATTTTCTGGAGCAATTGTTAAGCTAATGTCTCTCTCTCTCTCTCTCTCTCTCTCTCTCACACACACACACACACACACACACACAAACACTGATCCTTAAAAAAATTCACTAGAACAATTAAAATCCAAGTTTCCATTACTATTTATATTTGCACCTATATTTTAAAGGAAGATATACATTTTGCAGAGCACCATGTGCTAAAGTAAAATGACTGTTCAGGCATATAGTCCTGTATCTGCATGAAAAGAAAAGCCCCATCATGGGTATAAATATTTCATACATGTTAGCAACTTCCTTTTTTTATTTAATTTTTTTTTGAACATGAAATGCTTTTTTATAACATGTTTTACAAGGGGAGGAGGTAAGAGGGGCCAGGTGGTGGAAAGTACAGAATCTTCTTGGCCTGTGCCTTGAAACATGTCATGGTCTATACAGTACACTGCCTTGAATTATGATCTATCTGCTATTCTTCAGAAGATATGGTACACTGCTTGAGTTATGGTCTCCCTGCTATTCTTCAGAAGATATGGTACACTGCTTTGAGTCTATCTGCAGTTCCCAAGCAGGATCTTGCAGTTGCCAAGCTTCAGGGGACATTGTGCAGGTGGGGAAAGGTAGGGGGTGAGGGTAAGGGCGAGGGTCCTGGCTTCTGGCATCTCCCCCTTCTCTGTTTAGTTAGAGAAGGCGTCTTATGATCAATCCCAACTATGTGAGTTTTGAATTTGGATGTCTAATTATGGGGGGTCTTAGACAAGTTCACAACCCCAAAACATTGATGTGAGATGAGTCACATCGATGGTCGGAGGCTTTAGGCTGTCGACAATTGGCAACATCAAGGGACCCCGAGGCGGGTGAAAGGAGGGTGAGAGCCCTGTCTTAGACCATGTAGGCTGCACCCACTCCCAGCACCATGCACTCCTTTTCGGCTGCATTGGGTGGGCCCCTGGGAAGTGGACCTACAATAATCCCATCATTGGGCTAACACACGGCCATCCTAGTCCCTTGTAAATGTTCAAGTTACCAACCATTTGTCCGTTTGGGGTGTAATATTGTCATAAAGGAAGGCTCCCCAATGTTAGCGGCCATATCAAGGGTGGCCTTGGTTTAGGAAAAAGCCAATTTTTGTTGGGGTGATCAAGAGGCCAAGCTCTCTAGCAAGAGAAACGAGGGCAAAGCCAGGCATTCCAGGAACCCTTCTGGAGGGCGTGGAAGTCTAGGGGTCGACCGTAGGGGGAGGCAGGGGAGCTGGCAGTTGTGTCAGTCTCCTGTGGAGTCACTTCTGGCTCCTCTTCAATTTTTAGCTGATGGTAATGAACTTCAACCATTTTCTTGATGGCAGAATCAACCTGGTTCCGAGGACGACAGGTCGTGGGCGACGATCTCTGTCTCACTCAATCTTGATGTCGTGTGCGCGTCCTCTCAATGAGGGTCTGTCCAGAGGGGTCCGTGCCTCGAGACCCACATCTGGGCGCCACTTGACCCGACTGGCGGTTCCTAGTTATTCGTGGGGGCGAGGAGGACCGCAACCTGCTATTCTTCAGAAGATATGGTACACTTCTTGAGTTATGGTCTCCCTGCTATTCTTCAGAAGATATAGTACACTGCTTTAAGTCTATCTGCAGTTGCCAAGCAGGATCTTGCAGTTGCCAAGCTTCAGAGCACATTGTGCAGATGAGGAAAGGTAGGGGGTGAGGGTAAGGGCGAGGGTCCTGGCTTCTGGCACATCTGGATTAGAACTTCTAACAGCAGGCATCATGGGTGATTCATTTTTACCTGGGATGCTGTGTGAGTTCAAGCTCCTGGGAGTCCCTGTTTCTCTCAGTTTTCTGAGGTTGGGTATGGAGCTGCCGCCTGTGACCTGCTCTATGCTCTGGCCCAGACCGGAAGTCTGCAACTTTCTAATACCATATATTCTCTAGGTTATTGAAAGTGAAAAAGCACATTGATGCAGGAGGAAGTTCAGGAATAGGGTGTTTTCCCTGTAGAATGGACACAAGTCCACAGACCCCAAGCACTAAATGAAAAGAAAAGCATAGTGGTAGCACTGGTAACTGTAGGTAACACAATTCTAACCTAGAGACGCTGAATATTCCTGCTCACAAAAGGCATGTCCTGACCTCTGTACACATGCTTTCATTAGATTTTGATGAATGACTTGATAAAAACTACAATTTCTCAATGAACAATATGGTTCTGTAATATTCATATGACAAGTTCAAGGTGTATTGTTCGTTGGTCTGTTAATAAAGTGTAATATGCCTACATCATTACTGGCTGAACCTCCAGAACCAAAAGCTCTATATAAATAACAAAGGGTATAGCACAGGAAAGAATGAACAGCATCGTCAAGGAGCTGAATGTTTAGAGAAACTCTGGAAGAATAAGGAATGGAATGTGGTTGGGTACAGATGACAACGATCACACTCTACAACCAAAAATTCCAAGGCTTCTAGTGCAAGGAAAGCAGAGAACATTCTCATTAAACCACAAAGCAGAAGCCAGGGGCAGGCTGTCTGGTTACTTGAAGATGTACTGTGTACATCTGTGTAGCAGAGTCCCTTCCTACTTCTTTCTAATAGGTACTGTCAATAGTGGGAGTTTTACTCACACTAACTCTCATGGGGAGCCAATAACTCGCCTCCAGTGTGACCCACTAGAGAGAAAGCAGTAAAGTTAGTTTGAGGTAGTTCTGGGCTGTGGGTTTCACAGGAAGACAGATGAGGACAGGGCTCTTCACCAAGAGAAGACCTTCCTTAGTTTGGTACTTTGGCCTTCCACTCATGTACTGCATATGAAATAGTTACTGCTGTTCCCTCCAGGAACACACAGAGAACAGGGATCAGCTAGTGGGACACATTTAGCTAAAGAGAAGCATTGGTAAGCTATAGATGTTCAACCTTTTCTTTCATTCATAGATATGCACAGGCAACAAGAAATCACCATAAACACCGTACATTTGGTTAAATTATGAGGACAATTAAAGCAAGAAGAAATGGAGAAATTGCAAAAGATAAAAGATGGGAGCTGGAGAGAAGTTGGCATTTATGAAGTAAAAATGTGCTAGTACAAATGATGAATAATTTGAAGAAAATATGAAAGCAATAGGTCTTTGAAATATTATTCTAAACTCAAAATATAAATGGAAAGACTGAATAATAAATTCAAGGCCCATTAATAATCTAAAATGTATAAAGGTAACGGGCCAACAGGATGACTTAGCAGGTAAGGGCCAAGCTGTATGACCTGAGTTCAATCCCATAACCCATATTGTGAGAGAGGAAAACTGACTCCAGTAAGTTGTGCTGCATGTGATACGTGGTATGAACATACACACACACACACATGTGTGCACACAAATGAATAAATATATTTTATTTTAAAATAAAATATAAACTTGAATAACCCTAATAAGAAACAGAAGGTGGGTTGTGGTGGTACATGCCTTTAATACCAGCACTTGAGATGCAGAAGCAAGTGGATCTCTTTGAGTTCGAGGCCAACCTGGTCTATAAAGCGAGTTCCAGGACAACCAAGGCTGTTACACAGGGAAATCCTATCTCAAGAGAGAGAGAGAGAGAGAGAGAGAGAGAGAGAGAGAGAGAGGGAGAGAGAGAGAGAGAGGAAGAAGGAGGGAGGGAGAGAGGGAGGGAGGGAAGGAAGAAAAGATAGAAGGAAGAAAAGAAGAAAGATGGAAGGAAGAGAAATGGAAAAATATTCTGCTAATAAAATTTTAAGAGAAATAGATATAAGTTATTGAAAGCCAATTAGCTCTTTAACATTTGAAAGAATACAGTAAGTTCAAATGAGAAAAAAGGTAAGAGATTCCCTATGGGGAAAAGATGCTTGAAGCATCAGACAGAAGAAGCTTATCGTGAACACAAAGGATCACAACTGAACATGCTGATGCACTCATTTTATCTCCAGGATGGAAGCAAAGTAATTAAGTATTCCAAAAGAAAAACACTAAAGGAAAGAGAGTCTTACTAACTTCACAGTTCATCACTAAGCCGGATGTTAAATAAAATGGGGAGAGAGGGGGGGAGAGACAGAGGGAGGGACAGAGGGAGGGACAGAGGGAGGGGAAGGGGAAGGGGAAGGGGAGGAAGAGAGGTAGAAGGAGAGGGGGAGGGGGACAGGGGGAGTTGGAGAGGGGGAGGGAGAGAGGGAGAGGGGGAGAGGGGGAGGGGGAAAGAGGGGGAAGGGAGAAGGGGAGAGGGGGAGGGAGAGGGGGAGAGGGGGAGGGGAGAACAGAGGAAATGTCACTTAGGGAATTTTGTTGGACATCAAATATAGGGTACAGGAAAATCAAAGAGTTTATCTCCTTCACATTCTACATGACACTTTTATAGATTGAAAATCTATAAATAAAAAATTAATCTAGGGCAAAGTATAATAAAAATGCAAGGATAAAAGGGGTTGTATTGAAATGCATGAAAAAAAACTGTAAAATCTAGACTTGACCTTAGAAAGGTCTCATTATTAAGCTAATGACATTTCAACATATACCTTTGATACCTGCACACTTGCAAACCATAGCAGAAGTGTCTCCCTGGACAACCCTGCACAGCTTCCTATTTGAGGCAGCTCCTAGCCTTTAGTTCTTGGATGACCTTGAACTTCATGAGCCAAGTTCATTATGCACTACACCAAAAAAAGAGTTCCAGAATCACCATGCATGCCAACTCACCCAAGAGAGTGGCACTTCAGGAAGTCCCACGTTAGAGTTAGAATAAGAGCATGGGGCTATAGAGATGAGTCAGTAAGCAAAAACTTCTCTATGGAGGTCCAGAGTTAGAAACCGTGTTCACAACCTACTGTAACTTCAGCTCCTGAAGCAGGGGAATACAATGACACTGTTCTCCCAGGGCAGGTGGCCAACACACACACACACACACACACACACACACACACAAACACATACACAATTAAACAGATTGTGTTTGCCTCTTGTCCTCACTAGACCAGGTGAACAAAGAAGCATAAAAATTAGATTTATCCAATGTGGTCACTTTGTGAAGAGTGAGAGAAAGTTCCAATAATAATCACTGAGCTCATCTTCAATGTTTTCATGTGAGGTTTAGGTGAGAGTAAAGGTAACTAAGGCCAAAGTGTGGCTCTGCCTATTACTGACATGTTTGTGTCTCATTTCCAGTCTCTAAAGTATAACTGCCTGGAAAGTTGTTAGACTGTAGGAGATCTCTTTTAAGTCAAGTTTCCTCTCTGTCTCAAGCCAAGTTCTCAGTCTTTTCTTTCTCCAAGGTTGAGATTGACAGCAGATATTCCAGTTGCTATTTATTATCATTATTATTAATTTTTAATAGGGATTTTCTTTATTTGCATTTCAAATATTATCCTCTCTCCCAGTCCCTCCTACACCCTAAAGTCCCCCTAACCCATCTGTTAGTAATCTGTTAAACTCCACCTCCACAGTTACTTGGAAGTGGCAAGGTACGCTCCTCCCCACAGTTACCTGGCAACAGGCAGGTAGCCCTGCCCACTATAAAAAGGACTGCTTGCCCCCCTCCTCTCTTGCTCTCCCAGACCCTGTGCCTGCAGGTTGCCATCTCCCCTCCCCCTTCCATCCCCCTCTCTCCATGTGGTCATGGCCGGCCTCCACTCCTCTACTCTTTCTCTACTCCTCTCTCTCCTCTTGCTCTCCCACTCTCTTAATAAACCTCCCATCGTGGAACCATCTAGTCTGCTGTGATCTGTTACAAGCTGCACCCGTGAAATCCTTTTATTGGTGCCGAAACCTGGGAAACAAAGACTTTGGGGATTCCAAGACCTGTGCAGCCACTGGACCTCAGCTATTGTGACCTGTGCAGGACAGACACAACGCCACTGCTATACCGCGGTAACTGCCCACAAGTTCCCCCCAAAAAAGATTTCTTGAGCTACAGCAAACCCTGTCCTTCCCTGAACCTCTCTAGGATGGCTCCCCTTGGATGAGACACTTCTCCTCTCCTCTCGAGACAGTTTCTCGCCACTGAGTACCCCAGGCCAGGCCTGGACACTGTTCTCTCTGCCTCAGGAGCACCAGTTCCGAATATAGTCCCAAACATGTCTCTTCCACGGGTGAGCCTTTACTGTTTTCTCCCAGGATCATCGGCTCTGCCCCATTGTGTCTCTCCCAAGGGAAAATCTTTCACGCCCTTTTCCCCTTCGCCTCCTTCATCATTTGCCGGTTGATTGGAACCTCAGTTCCAGCACCTTGCCTGGAAAGCTAGCGGGTCTAGGGCCCAGCTAGCTCCCTTCACCTCCTCTAGGTCCCTTCCCTCTGTGGTTC
Source organism: Grammomys surdaster (assembly GCF_004785775.1). Lineage (NCBI taxonomy): Eukaryota > Metazoa > Chordata > Mammalia > Rodentia > Muridae > Grammomys > Grammomys surdaster. Next base: position 14,606,536 of record NW_021604566.1, read on the forward strand.
TTAGCTCTGCTCTGGGTCTTCCCCTTACATCCTGCTGCCTGGGACCTGTACTCACTGCTGCCAGAGACACTGGGCAGTGGCTTCCTCATGCTAATAGGAAGTCCTGCCCTGTCACTGCTGCCTGAAACACCTGTCGCTCACCGCTCCAGCCCACCAGCTGTACCGTATGCCACTATTGCCAGCTTTCTTATTCTTGTCTTAACCAAAATGCTTCTTTGCTAATACAAAAATGTGCTTTTCTCTTCCTATGCAACCTGCCAAAGTTACTTAAGACTCTTTCCTAACCCGTTTTGATGGATTTTTATTCAGTTACAACCAATCCTTATGGCTCTCAATCTTATCAGAAGTCTGCTAATTGTGTATTTTAAGTTTATGGCTGACAGAATGCCCAAAGCCTCTAACAGTTAGCCCAAGATGGTTTCAGAAGACCTGGACACCGGACTCCTAGAACATACAGCCTGGATTGTATACAAACAAATGCAGAGGGCTAGACTGGATGCTCTGAGTCAAACCAAGGTAAGTCATTTCTCATGCCATGTGTATCCATTCCACAGGAAAAAAAAAAAAAGCCCTGCATCTTCTGTGCTTGGAAACCAAACTGACTTCACCCAAGAGACTATGGAAACCACGGGAACTGTTGGCTAGTGGACTCTGTCATTTTTAAAAATAATATATAACTGGTAGATTGTCTACTTTTTATCAGACTTCTGACTACATTGACAGCTAAGTTTTCACAGATATTATCTGTTACTTCATTACCTAAACTCAGTTAAAAGACTGCTTGTGTTAACTCATGCTGTTATCTGTTTTAAAAACTTATAAGCTACAGGAAACCCACTCAGATCTACCTCTCGTGGATGCCATCCAGATAAGTAAATCTGCCTAAAATTCCCACTTACTACCTGTAACAAAGGGTGGGATCCCTCTGGGTTTCAAATGTACATCTTAGAAAAAATTCTTTCTCCAAGTGTTCTTAATCTTATTTCCTACATCTTGTCAAGTCCAGATGCATCCAAAACAGCTCCAGAGCAGCAACCTTCAGATGCTCCATCTCCTGCCACACACACACAGCTGCTTCTACTGGACCTGTTCCTTCTGGCATATCCTCAGATGGCTCCATAGACCCTGGACAACAGAGAACAGCCAGCTCTCCTAAGTCTGGACAAACATCACCCATATCCATTCTTCTAGGTTCCCCCTAAAGACACATCGCCCCCCCATGCCAGCAGGAAATAGCCAGATTTCACGACGACCCTATTCCTGCTTCACCGTCACCTCTTTCTAATTTTTCTTTTTAATTAAACCAAAACGTGGGAATGTTAGTAATCTATTAAGCTCCACCTCCACAGTTACTTGGAAGTGGCCAGGTACTCTCCTCCCCACAGTTACCTGGCAACAGGCAGGTAGCCCTGCCCACTGCTTGCCCCCTCCTCTCTCTCTTGCTCTCCCAGACCCTGCGCCTGCAGGTTGCCATCTCCCCTCCCCACTTCCCTTCCCCCTCTCTCCACATGGTCATGGCTGGCCTCCATTCCTCTACTCCTTCTCTGCTCCGCTCTCTCTCCTCTTGCTCTCCCACTCTCTTAATAAACCTCCCATCGTGGAACCGTCTAGTCTGCTGTGACCTGTTATAAGCTACTAGTGTGAAATCCTTTTACCATCCTCCCTCCTCCTGTTTCTATGAGGGTGTTCCCCCACATACCCACTCACTCCCCCCCCCCGGCATTCTCCTACACTTGGGCATCGAACCTTCACAGGACCAAGGGCTTCTTTTCCCACTGATGCCCGTCAAGGTCATCCTCTGTGGCATATGTGGCTGGAGCCATGAGTCCCTCCATGTGTCTTCTTTGGTTGATGATTTAGTCCCTGGAAGCTCTGGGGGTGGGGTTGGCTAGTTGATGTTGTTGTTCTTCCTATGGGGTTGAAAACCCCTTCAGCTCTTTCAGTCCTTTCTCTAACTCCTCCATTGGGGACCCTATACTCAGTCCAATGGTTGGTTATAAGCATCCACTTCCGTTATTTGTCAGGCTCTTGCAGAACCATTCAGGAGACAGTTATATTAGGCTCCTGTCAGCATGCACTTTTTGGAATCCACAATAGTATCTGGGATTGGTGATTGTATATGGAATGGATCCCCAGGTGGGGCAGTCTCTGGAGGGCCTTTCCTTCAAGCTCTGCTCCATACTTTGTCTCCGTATTTCTTCCCTTGAGTATTTTATTCCCTCTTCTAAGAAGGACTTCCTTCTTTTTGAGCTTCGTGTGGTCTGGGAATTGTATCTTGGGTATTCTGAGCTTTTAAGTATCCACTTATCAGTGAGGGCATACCATATGTGTTCTTTTGTGATTGGGTTGCCCCACTCAGGATGATATTTTGTAGTTTCATCCACTTTCCTAAGAATTTCATGAAGTCATTGTTTTTTATAGCTGAGTAATACTCCATTGTGTAAATATACCACATTTTCTGTATCCATTCTTCTGTTGAAATTCCAGGTTTTCAAGGTCCATTCTTTCAAGAATCTGGTAGCCAAATAAGGGGTCCCAAGTGTCTCTTTAGAATATCTTCATTTCTTTCAAGATAGTTCAAACCTCCTTAGCCCTGTCTTCACTTTTTGACTCTCAAGAATGTTCAAGCATGCCTCTGACCTATAACATCTGAGTTATCCCACCAACAGACACAGAACAGTCACATCATCAACCCACCATGATCCTGGGAAGCCTCTTCCAGGCCTGCTCCTCCTTAGTGACTAAAGAAAGACACGGGAACCTATCCCACAGCTCATGAAAATTTTGCATCTCACCATTCACTGGCCACTGACTTCAAACAAAATGGATGATTCATATTGACTTAGAAAAATGTTACCATCATTAAGGTTAATCAGCATTGATTCAGGGACAGTTTGTAATGAATAGTCTCTGTTCAAAATTAATAAAGAATTCTGAACATTACATGAAGAGTAGGTACTGAGTCTGGCATCTGAGTGAATGGTTTGATGAAATTCTGGGAGATGCTCAATGAGATTTCACAGAGCTATGAACTGCTTTTTCAGTAACATTTCCATGTTGAAGCAGCATGTTTACCAGAACAACTGTTTCAAATGCTTTAAAAAAAAGAAAGTATAAAATCATTTCCTACATAAAAGTCTGGATCCTGATAATGAGTTTCTTTGAGTTAGAATATTAGGTTCTTTATATATAATACAAGATCTAGGGCATGATGGTTTTATATGCTCATCTGTGACAAAGTGGTACCAATAAGCCAAACAAATTAGCACATTCAACATCTCACCCAGTTCCATATTTTCCATGTGTTGCTCTTGCCACCGAAGTATAAAGTAGTCTTTCTGGTAACAGCTCGATGTTTCAAAACATTTCAGTATACAATATCATATTTTAAGATAATTGTATAAGATATACTTTCAGATTTACACTAATTAAACTGTTAATATATATGTACCAATGTGCTAGTCATTACAGATATTAATAATCAATTTGACCATGACAATTTCAACTAGCTTTATCTAAATATGCATATTAGGCTTTTAAGTGAGCTATATACTATAACTTTATAAGTTAAAATGACATGAAGATTGTCAAATGTGTGTTATTAACATTGTGTTTCTACAGCTTTTACTTCAGAAAAGCTGTTACTTGTGATAGCATATTTTTCATTTCTTTAGAAGATATATCACAAATAAAAAAGAAAGTAGATTAAAAGAAAGTAATGTAAAAATATGCAAAATGAGTGAACAGAACAAAATAGCTTGAAAAAACAAGAAAATTTGACAATTTATTTACAAAATATAAAAATGGATTCTGACCTAGTGACTATAAAATGACAGATGTACAAGGATATTTAATGGTGGTATGTATCAAGAAATAGGAAATAAACTATGGTTCTATGAAAATTCTGGCTAAAGAAATTATATGCCATACTTTGGAATTTTTTATAATTATTAAAAGGGGGTTGTGGATCTTTCTACAAGTTAAGTGGCAACATGAAAAAATATCTATTCACTTGAGGCTTGGCTTATGCTTTTCAAATTGTATTTATATTTTTCTTATAAAAGTATGCTTTGCATACTTGTAAATGCACCACATGTGCAGTGGTCGAGGAGGACATGAGGATGTCAGATTCCTTGGAACTGGAGTTACAGATGTTTGAGAGCCACCGTGTATGTGCTGAGAACTGATCCCAAATCCTCAGCTTTAGCAGCACATACTATTAACCATTGAGTCATCTTTCTAGTCCTAAGGTATGTGATGTTTAATATCATTATTAACTAGCCTGGAGGTTTAAACCAAGTTAGGGCAGTATTTACAGAAACATGAATTGGAGCAATACTGAAGAGATATTTGGGGACATTGGCGGGGAACTACTTCTAGGTAAAACCTTGAAAGGGCAGAAATAAAGGAAGATAGAGAACAGGATAAAGGCTAAAACTGAAGGGGCCCTTGGCACATTCCCTACATCGCTTGCTTTAGAGCCTAAGGGGAAATGAACTCTCCCAGGCTTACAATGCTAGAAACTGATGTGTGTTACAAAGTAGAATCTATCATTGATTGGTTAATTACTGATGATCAGTTAATTCATCACAAAAATTTTAGTAAATATAATTGAAACATGCTGGTAAACTTTGTACACAGATATCAAACAATTTTCCTTAAAATTGTATGCCAAACTCTAAGCTAGGAGGACTAGCATTACTATCTCCTACTATTTGTGATCAGGAATAGTAGTGGGCAGGGGCTGACATAAACAGATATAGCACAAAGGACTTCAAATAAAGGGCTTTATTTTGCTGACTGTTTGCAAAATACTCAGAAGCATGGGTATGGTAATAAATCATTAATATAAAAATTACTAGGCTTCCCTGACTACAGCTTCCTAGAAACAGACTTTTTTTCTATTTTCTTTTTCTTGTCTCTTTCTTCTGTTGAAAATAGATTCTTTTCTCATACAACATGTCCTGACTATATTTTCCCTTCCATCCATTTCTTCAAGTTGCTCCCCACCTGTCCTCTGCTCTGGATCCACTCCCTTTCTGTCTCTCATTAGAACAGAACAGGCTTCTAAGAGATAACAACTAAACATGAGAAAAGAGTCCAAGAGTAGGTACAAGAGTCAGAGACACACTAATTCTCACACTCAGGAGTCCCATAAAATCACTCAGCTGAAAGCTATGACCTATAAACACAGGACCTGGTGCAGACCCATGGAAGCCCTGTGCATGCTGCTTCAGTCTCAAATTCACCTTGCTTAGTTGATTCAGAGGGCTTGTTCTCCTGGTGTCCTTTATCCCCTCAGTCTCTTACATTCTTCCTTCCTTCTCTTCCTCAGGGTTTCCTGAGCTCTGGGGAAGGATTTGATGGAAAGAATCCACTTAGTTTCTTTCCACATAATGTCTGGCTGTAGGTCTCTACATCTGTTCCATCTGTTGTTGGAGGAAGCCTGTCCGATGATGACTTGATAAGATGATAATCTTTGAGTACAGTAGACTATCATTGGGAGACATTTCATTGATACACTTTTTAGATCAGTAGTATTTGGTTTTACCCTAGGTCTCTAGGTCATCTAGTTTCTGACTCTTGGTTACCAAAGCAGTGTCAGGCATAAGTTCCCTTCTGTGGACTTAAAGTTAACTCAAACATTAGTTGTGAGCCACAAATTGTGAGCCACCATTGCCCTAGTACATTTTGCAGGCGGGACAAATTGTACATTAAAAATATTTGTGGCTGTGCTGCTGTCCACGTTTTTCTTTCAGTAGCCTCCAGGGTATCTTTCTGCACCAAAGAGACTAGAATACAAAGGTGAAGGCTCTGTGTAGCCACCAGCTCAGCTCCTTCAAGTTCAGTGACTTATGTGGATATTGTCCTTGGCAATACCCACGCACTCACGCTTGAGCTGTCGGTTAGGGTCTGGCCAGCCTTCCCTGGGCTATGGAGTTGGCTTTACTTTGCCCCAGTCCATATGACTGGCCTCTAGCTGAACTACAATCTAGGACTTTGGTCATTGGGTGATTCCCCTCTCGGAAATAGCTCCCAGCCCCCCTCAAGCTCTCGCAGCTGGCAGAAATCCTGGTACCAGGTGGGCTATTTTCTGGCAGACTCCAGGAGCTCCAAGAGGCCCCTAGATACTCTCGTGATGACCTGATTATCTAGCCTGAGCCTGATTTTCGTTACCAGTTTTCCTTTTGGGATGCCAACTGATAACTTGGTAACAGCCACGATCACGCAATGGGCACATGGTCTTTGTCCATACCCACAGACACCCCACTGGGTTGTCTACTGAAAACCATCAAATCTTTAAGATTAACACCTGAGTTGAGGCCTTCCAAATTAATATGCTTTTACAATAAGGTCTCAATTCGGTACCCTCTCGGTAGTGGATTAAAGTGGCCACATAATGGCACACTAGACCCAATCATTTTAAAGGGTCTTAACACATACTGCCAGCAGTCTGATAAATGGAAAGAGGTTCCCTATATCCAACCATTCATCTACCTTTGTTCTAACACCTCTATGTGTTCTGCCTGTCTCCTATTCCCCACTGGTCAGAGTAACTGTCCACATGGTCCCTAGAATGATTTCATGAGCACGGAGCTAACCTTGTGCTTTCTTGACCCTCATTCTAGGACTCCCCCTCCTCCTCCATCATTTGTAGCCAGCTACACCCACTAGTTTAGCCAGTTTGCCTGAAAAGCAGCAGGGGCCAGCACCCTGCTTGCTCCCTTACCCCTTTGCTTCCTCTGTCATTTGTGGCCAACTGGATCCACTTAGTTCAGCTGGTTTGCCTGAAGCTTCTACTATACAATCCAAAAAAAGCTCATCTTAAAGATTGTTCATGTTGTTAACTCATGCTGTTACTCATGCGGTTATCTCTTTTGTAAACATATAAGCTACAGGAAACCCACTCAGATCTACCTCTCATGGACCAAATAGATGCCATCCAGACCTTGTCAAGTCCAGGAACACCCAAAACAGCTCCAGAGAAGCAACATCCAGATGCTCCATCTCCTGTCACACACACAGCTGCTTCTACTGGACCTGTTCCTTCTGACCTATCCTCAGATGGCTTGCTCCATGGACCCTGGACAGCAGGAAACAACCAACTCTCCTAAGACTGGACAAACATCCTCCACACCCATTCTTCTAGGTTCTCCCTAAAGACACATCGCCCCCAATGCTAGCAGGAAGTAGCCAGATATCACTACGATCCTATTCCTGCTTCACCGTCACATCTTTCTAATTTTTCTCTTTTAATTAAACCAAAATGGGGGAATGTTAGTATTCTGTCTAAACTCCACCTCCACAGTTATCTGGCAACACCCAGGTATGCTCCTCCCCACAGTTACCTGGCAACAGCCAGGTAGGCTTGCCCACTATAAAAGGGGCTGCTTGCCACCTCCTCTCTCTCTTGTTCTCTTGCTCTCTGTTCTCTTGTCTGTAGCTTCTGTATGTCTCCTCCCCCCTCCCCCTTTCCCGTCTCCTCCCTCTCTCCATGTGGTCATGGCTGGCCTTTAGAAGTAGAGGAGGAGCCTCTACTTCTCTTCTCTTCTCTCTCTCTCTCTCTCTCTCTCTCTCTCCCTCCCTCCCTCCCTTCCTTTCTCTCCCCACCTTTGCCCTCTGCCCTGAATAAACCCCCTCCCCTTTGGAACCGTTTGGTCTGGTGTGTTCCGTTCTGAGCTGTGCGCCAAAAATCTAACAATCAGCTTGTTGTATATTGTGTCTATTATGTTTAAGTATTTCCCTTGTATCCCTAATCTCTCCAAAACTTTTATCATGAAAGGAATTGGATTGTGTCAAAGCCTTTTCTGCACACAAGATTATCATGTGGTTTTTGTCTTTCAGTTTGTTTATATGATGGATTACATTTATTGGTTTTTAAATATATATTGAACAATCCATGCATCTCTGGAATTAAGCCTACTTGATCAAGGTGGATAATGTTTTGATATGTTCTTGGATTTCATTGTGACTATTTTATTGAATGTTATTGCATCTATATTCATAAGGGAAATTCATCTTTAATTTTCTTTATTTGTGGAGATGTTATGTAGTTTAGATATCACCATAACTCTGGATCATTCTCCTTTTCTTTTTATTTTGTGGAATAATTTGAGGGGTATTGGTGGTAACACTTCTTTAAAAGTCTGGCCAAATTCTGTTCTAAAACCATCTTGTCCTGAGCAATTTTTTAAATTTTTGAGTCTTTTAATGACTGTTTCTACTTCCTTAGGGATTGTAGGTCTATTCAAATTGTTTTTCTGACCTTGATTAAACTTTGGTTAGTGGTAAGTCTTGAGAACATTTTCCATTTCTTTTAAAGTTTTCCAATTTGGTAGAGTACAGCTTTTTGAAGTGTCTCTTTAGGATTCTCTGGATTTCCTAGGTGCCTTTTGTTATGTTCCCCTCTTCCATTTAGTTTCTGATATTGTTAATTTGGATATTCTCTGTCCAACTTTTCAATAGATAATAAAATAGCTGCAACTACATGCTTATTAGATCCATTTGCTTGGGATACATTTCCCATCCTTTTACACTAAAATGTTTATCCTTGATACTGAGGTGTGTTTCTTGGATGCAGCAGAAGGATGGATCACATCTATTTTCACATCTATTCTGTTGGTCTGTATCCTTTTATTGGGGAATTGAACCATTGATATTGAAAGATATCAATGATCAATGATTATTGATTCCTATTATTTTATTGTTGTTGTTGGTAGTATTGGTGGCAGCAGCAGCTGTGGCAATGGTGTGTGTGTGTGTGTGTGCATGTCTGCATGTGACACTTGTGCATGCTGTGCTTCCCTTCTTTTGATTTTGATAGTGTGAGATTAATAATTTCCTGTGTTTTCATAGGCGTACTTAACCTCCTTAGGTTGGAGTTTTATTTCTAGCACCATCTATAGGTTTGGAATTGCAGATAGATACTGTTTAAATTTGACTTCTTCATGAAATATCTTATGTTCTCCATCTATGCTGACTGAAAATTTTGCTGGGTATAGTAATCTGAGATTATACCTGTCATCTCTTAGAGTCTATAGTACATATTTCCAAGTCCTGCTGGCTTTTAAAGTCTCCCTTAAGAAGTCAGGTATAATTCTAACAGGCTTACCTTTGTATGTTACTTGGTCTTTTCACCTTGCATCTTTTAATATTTTTTTCTGTATGTTTAGTGTTTGGATTATTATGTGGCAAAGGGGACTTAATCTCAGGAATTAAAGATACAATAGAAAAAAATGGATACATGAGTCAAAGAAAATGTTAAATCTAAAACAATTCCTGACACAGAACATCCAGGAAATCTGGGACACTACCAAATGGCTTTTAATGTTGCTGGAACAATACTTTCTTCAGCCATCAGGGTCTGCAAGAAAGCTTTTCTGTTACTGTGTTATTGGGAAGAATTTAGATTCTGCTCCACCATCAAATTCAGGTCCAGACTTTTCAAAGGCCTTTAGTTCCCTACTGAATGCTCTTAGAATCCCTCACTCTCCCTTACCTCTATGACATAGTTACTATTATAATACATGTATTTGTAATGTCATAGTTGTCCATCCTCCTTTCCCTTAGGAGACCATAAATGCTTACTACATCATTTGCTAGGAGCATCTCGAACAAATGACTCATACTGCTTTGTTTTGTTTTATTTTGTTTTGTTTTTATCAAAATTCTAATTTTTTTCTTGGCATGGCAAAAAAGAAATACCAAATATAGCAAGTGCCCTACCATCAAGAATTTTAAAATTAATAATTTATCAGTCATTCTTAATTGTAATATGCAGTTTTCTTTCTAGATGACCAGAACCTTGAAATGTCAGCCAGAGTGGGAGAGAAATATGGATTCAGAGAAGGATCTAAACAGTATATTTTGATGCCTTCTCCATTAAAAGATACATGCCTAGGAAAAAATCCATATTCTGCTCTTTTTTTGTGCTCTGCTCTTCAGAACGTAATGTGACACTGCTGGCTTCTGGGCACACAGAAGTAGGTGAGTAAGTGTTTGCATGCTGAAAGTTATAGACATCTGCCCCAATCCTTTTGAAATATATGATCTCCACTGACAAATATTCTATTACATAGAATAATATGATGTGCATATTTTCACATATTAACTTCCCCTAGATCTGCTGTGCTAAGCTGTTGTAAGTCTTGTAAAATTTCAAAAGGTGGCTAGCATCTTCCATCATTACAATCTTGCAAAGTGTGATGCATTTGGAGAAATGAAGCCCTGAACTCTTGAGAGAGAGAGAGAGAGAGAGAGAGAGAGAGAGAGAGAGAGAGAGAGAG
>NW_021604566.1:14616831-14669748 GCF_004785775.1 Grammomys surdaster
GAGAGAGAGAGAGAGAGAGAGAGAGAGAGAGAGAGAGAGAGAGAGAGCAGTATTTCCAGTTGTAATTTATTACAGACTAGCCTGCTCTAACCAAATAATCTTATTGAAGAGATACAATCTTGAGTACAAAAATGTAAGGAAGACAAGCCACTAGATGGCACTAGGAGAAATGTCATGGTTTTGTTTTTCTGTTTGTTTGTTTTGTATTAAGTTGAGGCAATCACCTTTTCTTAAAATGAGAAAAGGGGTTTAACAGAAAACACAGAAGTCCAAAACAAGAACAATTCACCAAGTAATTGCAAAAATATAAGGAATAGCAAAAATATTGAATATAGAAACAAAATTATTTTGGATACTTGTCCTTTAAATTCAAGCAATGGTTGCCAAGGATATTTTGTCTCAGCATATCGGGTCTACCTCCCAACCTGACTGCAGATGACATCAATCTATTTCTTTTTCTGCTGAGATATTATTTCACTTATTTATAGGCTACAAAATTCAGTGCCAGTATACAAGGTGACCACTTCAGGGTGGCTAGTGTTTCAGTTTCCTCAGCTATATGACTCAGTGTTGGGGGGGGTTCTCCTTTTTCTCCTCCTCCTCCTCCTCCTCCTCCTCCTCCTCCTCCTCCTCCTCCTCCACATCCTCCTCCTCCACCATCTTCTTCTTCTCCTTCTTCCTTCTCCTCCTCCTCCTCCACCTTCTTCTCCTTCTTCCTTCTTCCTTCTCCTCCTCCATCTCTTCCTCACCTTCCTCATTTCCTCCTCCTTCTTCTTCCTCCTTCTTCCATAACTAGTTTTTCTTCACATACAATAAGTATCTATGGACTTATTGTTTATGCTTACACTCCAGTGCTACAGAGTACTAGACATACTCCTTCCCAACTGTATTTTGTTTTCCTTTATTTAACTTTGTTGTCTTCCTTCCAAACTCTACTATTTGACTCTATGTTTATAAGACTAACTCCAAATAGGTCTCATTATTCCTGTTCTTGCTATTTGACAATTCATTTGTCAATCAGGCAAAAATAAACTATTGACTGTCTTATCTTATTATATCATTCCCCTATCAAAAGCCCTCCATGGCTTGTTTTCACCCAAAGACTAACACTCAAACTACTAGAGAATATTAAGTGGACTGATTCTTGGTAAATTATCTAATTTTTCTCTTGTTATTTCAGTATCATAGAACTCTACACTGAAACATTGTGTTGTCTTTGGTAACTCTTTTCCCAAAGGTGACCCTTTTTCTGCTTTTGCTACAATAAACATCTTGTTCCCCAAGCTCATCCTTAGGAATTCTGACCATGTTGTGTAGGCTAGCCACTGTTGCTGTCACCAAGGGTTCTTGCATTGGTGGTAAAGAAATCAATTGAAATTTCTCATTGTATGCTGATATGGTAAAAAAAATCCCAGGCTTTATCTCACCAATGTTATGGAAATTGGTATATTTTATTTTGCTTCTCAATATCCTCTTTCCCCTCAAACTCTGAACATGTTTGCCAAATGGAATAATCTAGTTCTCCCAGAGTTTTGTTTGATCAATTCACCTCAGCATATGCACATTGCTTGAAATATATGGGATGAGATTTGAAATATCTCTGCTTTCAGATCATATAGACATCACTAAAAATTTGTAGCACTTGGATTCATCTCAGGTTGTTCACAAAAGGCTATTCATCTGTATGAAATTCACTACATACAAAGATATACAGGCTTTTTCATCTTCTGCAAATCCCTCCTTTTCCATCCCAAGTAATTGGCTTGAAGCATGAGTGAGATCTACAGCAGTGATTTACAAGTAGAATGCAATTCTGGCTAATGAATTAAACAATGAAATAAAGTAATCCCCCCCTCTCTCATTCATTCTCTCTCTCTCTCTCTCTCTCTCTCTCTCTCTCTCTCTCTCTCTCTCTGTATGTGTAAGTACATTTCCAAGGTCAAGTCTCAATTCTTGGACTTTTATCAAAACTTAGGCTTTTTTAAAACTAAAGCCAAGAATATGATGCTATGTTATCACTTTTCAAAATCATAATTGCTTATGAAAAAAGAGAAATAGAATTATGGTTCTGACTACAGGCATATTTATAAAGTCAAGAACAATCTCTAGGTTCAGCCTCCTTTCAAGTAGACTGTCAATTTTATATGATTAATTGGTATACTGTTGTGTTAAACACTTTTTTAAAAAAAGGATAGTTGGGGGATAGAAAGTATTTGATAAGCAAACTTATTTTGTAAAAGAATTTCTCTGTAGAGACTTCAAAAACTCTTAAAGAAAAACTGACATTTTACTTCTTATATTTGGGAAGAATATCTAAAAAGTTGCAAAAAATAATCTAGCAAATACTTTATGCACAGTTCCACACTGTCACATATCATTTTTATTTCTAGTTTTTTTCTACTGTAAACAAAGTAGAATATTAGAAAGAAAACAAGCATCTTCTATGCTTCCCAATTAAAAAAAAAAGATATGTTCCAAAAAGTCTTGTATGTCAAAGAAAAATAGTCTGTGTTATAAGTGTTCTCAGATAATTTCTTTTCTCTATAAAAATAAAATAAAGTTAGGTTTTTAATTCAAAACGCCATGGAATCATAAACTACATATATATTAAACCCTAGAGTTTTTTTAATCTATGGGAAAAAATCTGTGACCTTGAGAAAAAATACATCTTGTAGATAAACAAAATCATGGCAAAATAAAAACTCATATTCTCTTAAATTTAGTTGTTCTTTACTTACAAATCACCAAAATATTATGACCAAAACCCCTCATTTTGTATTGATTCGTGATGTTCATTAAGTTTCCTCATTTTTCTCTTTCTAGGAAAATCTAGTAGGGCCACACATTCCTAGTTCCTTAAGCTTCCAGGGTCCATGTGATTGATTATCTTTGGTCTATGTGAGGTCTGTAGGAATAGTATGTCCCATGCGCTTCTTTAAAAACTCATCCCCCAACTTGCTCTGCTTTTCTCTGTTTGCTATGGGGTCACCATGTTTCTGAATATAGAGGGCTTTCAGTAGAGACAATAGAATGCAATGGACCACTGAACCAGATGTGCATGGAATGCTAACCCAAAGCTAGTGACTTTATGATCGTTGGCCACTTCATCCATCATTGCCAAATGAGCACTATTCTGATCCCTGTTAAAACGTGGCAGAAGTACACCTCAAGTTTCTTAGAAAGAAAAGAGGGCAAAAAAGATTAAATCAGGACATACTAAAGAGGAGAAAAGACTTCTGGACCTTTAATGCCTCCCTCCTTTGACTCTCTGAATCATGTCTCTAAGTGTGGTCCTCAAAATCTTAAACAACATTGGGGAACATGACCACCAAGATGACAGCACACAGCCTTGGACTTTGAGATGGTAATGACAAATTTCCTACTTCTGATCTAGATTGGAAAACATGTTAGGACAGGACTATGATTGTTTCAGACATGGGATGACTTCCAGTTTCAAGTCATTATGAGGTGATGTCTCTCTCATCCTTTCTAAGATTATAAAAAGATCTCCCTTTCTTTGATGTTCTTCAGCAATAAACAAAATAATCTGTGTGAACACTCAGCTAACTTGGTCCCATATGTATATATGGACTCTTAGTTCACTGACTTCATGACCATTTTCTGCGTCAGCTTTGGCACAATATAGCACAAAGTGTTATAGTGTTCATTTATCTGACGTCTAAAATCTGTTGACATTGATTAAAGTACAATACCATTGACAATGCAAATAGGCCTCATCCAATTAATCAAAAGACCAAGGAACAGCACTTAATATTTGCTGAAGAAAGTGTGTCTCCAGGGCTCAGCTCCAGCATCCACTTGAGTCTCCAGCCTACTTGCTTGGCCTTCAGACTTCAGACTTGCCAGACTCAACATCACAGGAGGCAATTTCTTATACTAGATCACTGTAGGCTATGTTTTCTTGAGAGAGCTGCGATACAAACTACAAGTATCCTCAAAGGTAACTGCCATTTCTACTTTATTACTAGTGAGCTGAGTTGAAAAACTAATACATGACTTCACAGGAAGTCCCTTAGGACCAACACTGGTGGACTGGAGAAAATACATATCTGTACAATCAAATATTAAAGTTGGAGGTGTAGCTCAAAAATAGAACATTTTCCTTGCATAATCAAGGTCCTAGGTTCCAACACAGTACCAACCTCAAAGGGAGGGGGTGAGGGGTGATAATACTCTTATATTCAAAGAAGGCAGGAGACAAATGACAGGGATCAAAAAGACTGAGTCTGTTCATTTTTAATATGGTCTCCCTGGCACCATCTCCACTTACAACCCTTCTCATATGTATCTACTACTGGGGAAGCTGCTGTTGCAAACATTGTCTTACAGTCGCCTATCTTTTCTTGACTATGATTCACTGCAAGTAAAGGAGCTATTAACTCTAGTTTGTAGTTTGAAAGAAGTCACAGACTAAGCAGTTAATTTGCATAACCTCTGAGACATTTCTAAGGAAAGGCCCAATCCACAGTCCAGTACTCTCAGCAATGTCACCTTAAATGCTAACACTGCAAGAAGACAGGTGCAGAGGATGAACTGTCAGCATGAGGAGCCCTACCCACATGTTTTACCTGGATCAAACACATGTTCATTGCATCCCTATTCTTTCATCCATGCCATGACAAAGATTCTTTACCAAAATGGAAAATATAAAAAGAATACAGAAAAAAAAATCCTAGTTTGTTTTCAATATCTGTAATATAAACACCATGAGCAAAAGTGACTTGGGGGTGGAAGATTATAGTCCACCGTCAAAGGAAGCCAAGGTAAAAACTCAAGAAAAGAACCTGGAGACAGAAACTGAAGCAAAGGCCACAGAGAAATGCTGCTTACTGGCTTGATTTCCTATCTTGTTCATCTATCTTCCCTTTATAGCCCAGGCCTACCTGCTTAGGGGGCCCACAGTGGGCTGGGCCCTCTTACATCAATCATTTGTCAAGAAAATGACCTCACAGTCATGCCACAGGCCAATCTGATGAAAACAATTTCTTTGTTGAGATTTCCCTTTCACAGGCAACTTAAGCACATATCAAGTTGTCAAAAACTAACAAATACAAACATTCAATTTTGAAATAGATACATAAATCTAGTAAAGTCATTTTTTTACTAGTAAAACCAGACATGATGATTCCTTGAAGAGTATCTATGGCTCATCAAATCACTTACTTGTGGTGGAGGATTCCAGCACCTTAGCAAAGACATTCAATAAATGCAGTAATCAGTGCAATTGTGTAAGTCTAAGAATAATTTTCATCTAAATACTCTGTCCTTGAATCAGATTTCACTTCTAGTGTGAAAAATGAATATATTTAAATACACATAAATTCATCAAGGTTTTTGGAAAGCAAATGGAAAATAAATCGCCATGTCTGCAAATGTGTGTGTATGTTCATGTGTGTATGTGTATATGCGTTTGTGTGTGTGTGTATGCATGTGTACATGTATGTGCATGTGTGTGTACTCACACATATGTTTTATTCAGTCATACATTCATACTTTTAATTTAAAACTCTTTAGCTGAGCAAATCTTTAAATGCTTGATAAACACAGAACTCTTAAGCAACAGCTGAGAAATAAAGTTTTCCATGTCCTCCACAATACAAAAATTACAAAATATATTGATAGTTCTTTCCAAAGGAAGCTTCAGTTTGATATGCAAGGGATAGCAAGTGTCATGGGGTTTAAAATATTCATACATGTCATTATAAGAATGTCTGCTCATGGAGTTTCATCCTGAAGGGACCTTTTGGTTGGTGCGGTTTGCAGCACACATCTGGACAACCCTTGGCAGTGCAGACTATGAAGCCTCTCTTCATTTCTAGCCACCATGTAGCTATTGTCCTCATCACTATGCCACAGACATGAAAAGGAAGGCACATGCCCAAGCCTGCAGGTCATAGGCCTCAAGCTGCATAAAGAAAATAATCCAACCCTCCACATAGTTCAAGAGCAAACCACAGACAAATACTGGTAATACTACTCACTGCCAAAGGACTATTCCAGTGCAGAAGACACTATGCAATCCATGGTGGCTTCACTCAGCTGGAAAAGGATCTTTACACCATCATAATACCTATTAAACTCCAGCAGCCACTTCCACACTGCCTAGAGAGGAGGAACTTCTGGAGCCCAGCAGATGGCAATGATCAGTGTGAAAGCAAAAGGACTGTGCTAAGATTCATTTAAACAGTGTCCCTCATTAGAGATAGTGAGAGTGCAAACACCACCCCTCCTCCACATTTTTGGCTACAGAAGAAAGGTCTTCTGCTGTTCCTGTGAGCTGGGATCCACTTACCTACACTGCTCCTGGTGCTCTATCATTAGTTCCAAGGGTAGGACTATCTCAAGAGACTGTTTTTGTCTGCCCATCAGTCTGTTTGTTTTGCTGACTTTGGGTTTTTATCATAATTGGAGATGGCTGGGTTGGCAACATGATGCAGTACCAATGGGGACAGATGTGAACCAGCAGTGATTATGGATCAGCAGCTGCCTCAGAGCAGAAGCAGGAATAGCAACACTGACAGAAACATGGTGACTTAAGAGTTTCAGGGAGTGGCCATGGACAAGCAGGTTGGACAATAGAGGTGACATAGATGACAAGGGACAGGAGAAGCATTGAGGATGGATAAGTTGAACAGTAAGACAGAAGAAAGACAGAAAGCTGTGAGGAACCTACGACAGAAACTACACAGCCAGGTGTCTAGAGAGTTCCAGGGATGAGCCAAACCTAACAGGCTAATGGTCTCAGCACTGGGGGCCAAATGCTGTATCAGTGCAGCCAAGAGCTGTGATATTGGCAAGAGCAGTGCAAGTAGCAGGTGCTGGCTGCTGTGGCTGACATGCTCTTGCAGCATAGAGACAAAGATGGCACCAGCTGCTCCATGCTGCATTATTGGCAACTGGAACCCAGACTACTGAAAACTAATCAGAGCACCTACAGCTATAAGTGTCTGGCTTCTAAAACCGTAAGTCTAAGGTCTAGATTTCAAGGGTCGGAGCTGTGAGCATATGGATCTCTTAGCCCAGTCTATAAGCCCACTGGATTCAGGGGTCCAAGAGAGGCAACACAAGCTGTACCTCTCCTTATGATTTCTCATTTGTAGAGGAAAAAGCAATGGCCAAGTCATGCATACCACTACTGAGATGGAAGCCATGTCTTTGAACTTTATAGCTGGCATTTACTCTTCTTTTTCAACAATATATTTTAGGATACTTAAGGACATTACTTTATTTTGCTCAATAATCTATCTTCATTTTGTATGGTAGGTGAAGAATTTAATAAATCTTGGTATAATAAATGAATCTAAACATACAAATGTCAGATCTCAGTAATGATAAAGCTGTGAATTGCAGAGTACTTGCTGGGCAGCGCATCTCTTAGCTGATATTTTCATATGTACTCCTTATCAACTGAGAACACAAAAGACTTGAAGTGCAGGTACTCCACAGAGTACCGAGGTACAGTTTCGAGCAGTACTTCCCAAGTTCGTATTGAAGTGTTTGGGGGTTAGAACTGCAAAGTCCAGGCCAAAGTAAAAAAATCTCAAGATGGAAAACCACAATCTATATTTTTTTTAATAAACTGTAGCGACATGTTCCAACATTAAGAGATATAGTGTGACATAGTAACATCTGTAGAGAGAACTTGAAGAAGGTGGTGCCTTTTACCTCCTACTTAAAATACAAGTCATGTCTCTTTTGTCTTTGGATCGTGACTTTGTGACTTAGCATCCAGCAAACGGCATGCGTCAAGAAAGGAAGACTAGTATTAAGACAAACAGACCAATTTTTTTTCTGAATGCCAATTTGTTACTCCTCATAGATTCAATACTATAACATCATATGGCTTCAGGTTTCTAGTCAATCTGGTGTATCAGGTTTCCACTTCTGTGATACTTATATTTTGAAATTATGAATAAATCTTTCATAACAAAATTCATAATGACTTTGCTCCTTCCTCTTACTATATGCCTCTGAAAAAAAAAAGTAGAGTTCAGCTAGCCAAAGCAATTAAGCAAGACATTCCTTTATCTTTCTCTGTAGAGAGGAGGAAATTTGGGTAAGATGTCACCAGGGCTCTGGAATGAAATATGACAGTATTAACCCACTTAGCAGTTGTTGAAGTCAGTAAATGCAAAATGTCAGTAACTGCATGCCAGCCAAGATTCTCAATAATTTGTGAATTTTTTTCCTTTGTTGAATAATGGATAGACAGTAATGAAAACAGAAAATTGTGTCTTCCTAAAAACACAGGTCTTAGGAAGAAGAAGTAGGAAGCAATACCCACAGAATTCATGATTTTGAATGATGGGTAGAAAACAGCCATCAATAGAAGATAATCAAGGACCCATGTGTTAGAACTGCCAGAAAAGGCTCAAGCATTCCTGGTCAAAAGGTAACTGCCTTCATAACAGAAAACTACAGCAGCAGAGAGAAGCTGTAAGTGAAAACCACAGTGTGTTTCATTAACCCAGGCTCAGCATCTGAACTCCAAATGTAGAGAGATAACATCATTGTCTTTATCTAAAACATGACATATATTTATACACTAGAGCTAAATGGAGGAAAAGAAGCACTAGCCAGAGATGCTGTATTCCTTCTCCACTCTTTTACTTTAATTTCATGAACCAGTGAGATATAACCCAATGAATAAACTACACTGATTATTTCTGATTCCACAGTTATCAGAAGTAGCCTTCTTTCTCGCTGCACTATTCCAAGCAAAGCTATCTGTTCATGGCAAATCTCCATGTGTTTCTTGATTATTTTGAACACTCAGTGCCAGTCCCTCCATCACTGTGGCAGTGACCTTTTCTATTTTCAGTGAGACTGTTGATATTTTCCTATCTACAACCAAAGTCTCATAATCACTCTTATCTAACTCCCATACTACATAGCAATTCAACTAAAGCCTGGTTTAACAGTCCCATCTACTGCTTCTATTTTCTGCTCTATTTAACCATAGTTCTAGGTTGGATCACTGTTATGTACCCTCTAGCAAAGAACTCCAACTAGCACCATTTGGACCGCAATAATGTCTACACATAGAAGATGTCCAAGAAAGCAATATCATGAGAACAGTCTTCGTGCTGGACATGGAAATGGCTACATGTATAGAACCTATACTCTGTTCCATCAGCATCTTGCCCCTTCTGCCTATTACCTACATACCAGGAGTTAAGTGCACTAAGGAGACATTCCCCTTGACTCTTTCATGGCTGCCATCTTTAAACTTGAAATGCTTCCAAACTTCTTAAGCTTCCTTTGATTTGCCCCAAATCTTATAAAATTCAAAATTTGTTTTTCACTCATGAATTCTTTCATTTCTTCTTTGAATAGCTATTTTAGAAGCACATATGACAAGATACTGTTGAGAGATGTTAAGACAGCGCAGGGAGCTAAGGCAGTGTACTCAACAGACAACATCTTCCATTACCTATAAAGGTAAAACAATTTTACAAAGAAAATATTCCAAAGACCCACAAAACAAACAAAGTGAGGAAAGATTTCAGGGTTTAAAGGAGTCCATGCTGTGGGGATCAAAAGCAAAGAAGATGTTCCCTTCATCTTGTACTCTTTACATGTAGCTGCATGTGTGATATATGCTTAGTAAGAAAACAAAGCATTTCATTTCTTGAATCAAAACATGCCTCTCAGATATGCCCTCCTGGACTTGAATTCCTCTAGAACTTCCTGTGTGCAGTGTCAATCTTCACTGGTGGAGGCTTTGAGGACTGGGTCATTCATGGTGTTTTCATGAAGGTATAGTAGCCGTAAATTTGAGAACCACCCGGTGCCTTGTAGTCTGTCTTGTGGCTATCCATTGAGAATGTAACCACTTATAAGAAGCAGCTTCTCACGTGAATCTGCCAGTACTTCCATCTTGCACTTGTCAGCCTCCAGAATCATAAGAAATAAATGTGTATATTGCAAAGCCACTCACTTATTTTTTTTATTAAGCATTCAAGTGAACCAAGACACTGGCATTAAGTGATTCTTGTCAGACTGTCCTCCTGAAATGTGCCAGTTCTATATTCTTCTATTTCCAGGTAGAGGTAACAGTACTAAGTAAAACACAGGCACTGTGACATGTCGATGACCAGAGACTGTTTTATACACTTCATATCAATATTTATATTTTAACAAGGGTCTCAATTTCTTTCCTACAATAGAAAATATCAACCTGTGATCTTGTGCCCTGGGGGACATTTGTCAATATTGCGAGACATCATCATCACCATCACCACCACCGCCACCACCATCATCATTATCATCTTTATTATTGTTATACTGGGAAGAAAATCTATTTCTAAAATTTGCTAGATAAAATCTAATAACATTTCTAAGGATCAGTAACAGGAGAATCTTTTGAAAAATGTTACCCAATCCAAAATGCCTGTAACCCTGAAGTTATATAACCCTGCCCCATTCCTAAAAGTAAAGGTATTTGAAGGTCTGTCAGAGATGAGGTCTGATAAAGGCATTTGGAAAGAAGGCAAAGGAAAGTTATTATTTCTTATATGACAACACAGATTTAGGCTGAATTTACAGTTACCTAAGGCCACTGTCTTTGTCCAGATATTTAGAAACCCAGAGAAGAAAAAACAAGTCATTCAATTTTCCCATCACTGTGAACAAAATATCAGCAGGAACCATTTGAAGGAGAAAATCAGATGACTGATTTCCCTTGAGGAGTCAGAGAGAGCAAACCTCAGTTGCTTTGTACCATATGCTTGGGGCAAGGAATCAAGGTACTGAGCATCTGGGATAGCTACGACAAAGAGAGATGGACAAGGAGGAGTCAGGGATAATGTAGGCCTATAGCCCTGCCCCTAGTGACCTATTCCATCTTGAGTCTTCCTCCTGGTTTCCACAACTTACCACAGCATTGCCCCAACTGGGTCAGAGAACTCAAAAATAAGCCTGTGAATTACATTTTGCTTCAAACCATGACACTAGTTAATATCATGAAGATTTGATGCTGTTTTTACCTTATATTTCGAACTTTGTCTCCTGGATATATCTAGAATAAGTATACATTCTATATGTTTCTCTCATGTATTTGAAGACACATGCAATTTTCTCTTTATATTATTCTTATACTTAATATTTCTAAGTATTGTAACACTTTCTTATTGCTTTAAACATTGTGGGTATGATAGTTGCACTTATAATATTTAAAATTAAATACCAGAGACTTGGATATAAGTCTGCCTTGCCTAATACTGGACGTCCTGGAGGTCTCTCCACAGTGTTGCAAAAGTAAGTATATTGATAAATTGAATGCTGATCACAGAATGTCCGGAGAAGCTTTGTACCATTCAATATAAATTCCAAGCGCTTTGTTTTGGGGATGATCTATTTATTTGTTTTAATATATTTAAAATATGTAGCATATTTCATCATGCAAGTTTGGGGTAATAATAATCAACAAGACACATTCTAGCAACAAAAGGTTTTTGGGGATGGTCTCCTAGGTCGTTGGGGAATGTTCCTCCAGGCTCCAACAATGGTCAGGCCAGCCGCAGAGCAAGAATTGATAAAACAAACAAACAAACAACAACAACAACAAAAAAAACCTCTACTTGTTCTTCATTTTCCCTTTGCACATCAAAGGCCTTTCAGATTTTGTGGTGAGAGACTTCAGAGAAGCAGTGCATCCTACTTGGACACACTGAGCCTAGCCTTCTTATCAGAAAGAGCCATTAAGCAAGTGTGAAATGACTTGTTTTCAATAAATTCACCATGGCTTCAATAGCACAAGCAACTTACTCACTTTTATTCACCATCATTTAATAAAACTGTATAGTTTTACTATAGAAAAATTCATCTCATGTTCTGTTTATTCCAGAATATACCAAACCTATTCTCTCAAACATCAAACATTCTCTTCCCGCTCTACTGTCCTAGAACTTCTGTGTATCAGCAAGTACAACACAGGGTAGAAACGTGGGTGCTGGCCTTTGAGCTCCTGGTTTTAAATTCATTCCTCTCTATTTGTATGAAATGTGAGCTCTATAGGTGTACTAGTACTGACTGCCAATTTGCCAAGGTCTGAAACAGGAATCTTCCACCTGTGGGATGAGACCCCCTTTGGAGGATCTTACAAATCTTATACAAGGGGATGGCCTAAGACCATCAGAAAACATACCTGTAGCAAACTACAGTTATGAGTAACTGCTTCCTGCTCTTGACCACACATCTTCTTGTCTTCCTGCTGTGAGGAGCTAGACCATTGAACAGTGAGCCAAAATAAACACTCCTCTCCTTAAATTGCTTTGTCAGATATTATGTCACAAAGCAGAGGAAAGTAACTACTACAATCATTTACTTAACTTCTCTGCTGCAACAGGAGACCTCTGTAGTCTATTTAACTATATATAGAGTGGTGCTAACGTAATTACACAGGACTTTGAAGACTAATTATTTTCCTAGTATGTGTGAAGCATCAGGTACAAGACTGGTCAGAGGTTGCACTGTTAATTAAAAAGGATATATAATGTCCTGTTATCTCAGTTTAAGCTGCTGAAATCACAAGTCCACTCACTGCCCTGGTCAAAGCTCATAGAAGCATATGGCTATTTTATCCACTTTCTTGGTTTCCAGATTTTTCTTGGTCAAGAATGCCTTGTTTTGTGGCATTTAAAGATAATCTTTGATAGAAAATATGTCAGCAAAATAGATGTTGAATTCTTCCAATCTTTCATGTTCTATTAAAATTTTACCATCTGCTGTCTCCATGGGCTCAGCCTCATCCTTGGTATTATTAGATTCTACATGTTTAATCTTTTGAAATATATGAAGAAAAGGGGGGAGAATATGAGAATACAATACTATAAAATTTTTGAGTAAATGGACATAAAATTCACATCTATATGTATCTGCTGAATAACCACTTCCTTGTCAAAATAATTTAGTGGATTTAAATTATTGACTTTTGCTTATTAGTCTGTAATGAAGTGTAACAGCGGAGGACAACTTGACTGGGCATCCTTTATCTTCCTAACAGGAAACACTTGTTGTTATACAATGGATAATCACATGTCTTAGGGGTTTACTCTTAACTAATTGAGCTCACCTTTTTAAAAATGAAATAACACAATCTATTGGCAAGGCACACACAGAGGTAGAAACAGAGGCCAGCTCCATATATTACATGCTGCTGGGATAGGCTACACACCTCCTAGAACTGGTGCAAGCTGTAACATATTAGGATTCTGAAGGCTAAATTGGCAAAGCAAAACCTTGAACATGTTTTTAATGGTCTGTTTTGCTGTACATGTCTTTTCCCTTTATAGAGTTAAGAAATCTTTTGAAACTTCAAAGGAAACTGTTAAGAACTCTAAGTTACATTGACTCAAAAAAAAAAAAACAGATTGAGAACTCAAATTACAATGACCTCAAAAAATTACAAATCTTAAAATAATAGTTACAGAAAATAGAATTTGATAGAATCATGTTTCTATGTCTAAAACATTTAGTGGCATGGCTTTTTTTCCGTTTCACTGCTGAGAGTAGGGCACCATGGTCAGGCATCTTTTTCTAAATAGAACGTATATCTGAATTGAAACTGCCTTGACATACATCCATTGTTACCATATGATCTTGATTGCCGTTTGCTGAAATACAAACACTACACTTAGGTTCCTGGTGAGGCTGTGGCCTCCTTCAGATTGCTTGCTGACATAAACCTAGATTCTGTTACTTAGAAAGTGTTTCCACCTTCATTCAGGGTCATAATCTTCCTGAGTCATCATGGTATAGGATGTACTTCAAGATACCAGAGACCATAGAAGACATATGAGCAATTTTCAATCTGTATTAAAATAATCAGGAAGGAGTGTTTCCTACACATTCTTCCAGAAGAGAACATGATTATGAGCTCCATAACTTGAATCAAGAAGAAACATCTTTAAAACATATTTAGCATTATCACTTTGTGCTTATAGATTAATATACTGTATATATGATTTTAAAAAATACTACACATGTAAATATATCTCATCACAACAAGCATTATGACTCAAATGTGGTATGTCCACCACAGTTGCTTACATTTGAATATCTGGTTACCAGGTAGTTGCACTGTTTGGAGAGGCTATGAAACATCTGAGACCATGGTCTAACTAGAAGTTGATTTCTGGAAACAAGACTTGAGGGTGACATTTTCTTTTGCTTCTCATCTCTGCTCTCTACTTTCTGATCCACCAAGATGTGAACACACGCTACTACAGGCTCCTACCATCACCATGGGTGCTATATTAGAGACCATGAGGTAAAATAAATCTATCCTGCATTAAGTTGAGACTAGGGGTTAAAATTTTAGTTTAATTTAATTTAAATGAGTTTAATGTTCGATTTGTGGCTAGCAACTGCTGTTTTCATGGGTGTAAAGTTTAAGGAGACAGGGATTAAAAAGCATAGCCGAGGAATGCAGATTTAGACACCTCCAGTTCACACATTGTGATCTATATACTTTTATGAAGCTATGCTGACTCTGTCACATGAAAGGCAGGTCTGATAAAATATCAGCAATGTTTACATTATTAATTGAAGTCACTAACAGAAATCATACCTAGAAACACCTTATAAAGAAGAGAAATAGACAAAACTCTAAGAAAATCTAGAACAGATTCCAACAACAGATAAAAGGATAAATATAAAAAGGCATATAAAAAGAGCTTGTGGGTATGTGTGACTATGTTTAAATTTAAAGAACTATTTGCTCTTTCTCAACTACTAGAGATATTGCAATTGAAGCATAAAAGTTACACTCAAGAGCAATAATGTTCATCCACGTTCCACCAGGGGAAGGAAACCTTACTGTCCAGTTTTAGAAGGCTCTCTAGTTACAAAAGATGCACTTTTGTGTAAGCCTATCGGTCTCACCTTCTTAGCAAATTACCAGTGCAGTCCTCCCCACTCTAATAATAATCCACGGGGAACTTTCAAAGCTAACTTGGTTCTGGTTATACTGAGGGTAAGGTTGACCTGTCATCTGGCTGCCCTCTGCCTGGTATGCCTTTTGATAGAGTGAGCTCGCTTCAAGAGTTGGTACCCATGAAGGATGGGAAGGTCTGATCAGTGTCTTTATGAGCCAGATCTCAGATCTCAGTATTTTGCCAAGATGGTATATTTTGTAGCAGTTGCCTCAAACGCAGGAATTTCCTACAAGAGTTTGAACCTATATATTTTTAATAAGAGATAATCTATGCTATTTCAAAGTTACAAAACTACATCACAAGACATTGCAGAAGATAATATCTCATGGACTAGGGATTTTGCCCAGTTAGAACATGGGCCTCACACAATGGGCTGCAACTCTTCCAAGGAGGAAGAAGAAGAGAAGAAGGAGGAGGAGGAAAAGGAGGTAGAGGAGAATGAGAAAGATGAGAGAACTGGAAGCACTTTTGGAGTCTTATACAGAAGAGTGACATAAAGAGAGACAATGAGAATGGCCTTTCTTAAAGAAAACATTCATGGTGTATGAAGCAAGCCCTTTGAAGCTTTAGAATATAAAGAAATTCCTGACTCTTCCTGCTCCTTTAGATAATATAGATCCATAGGTCTTCCAGAACATTTTATGGAACAAAGCAGAATTTTTTGGTTTACAAAGGAAGAAGATGTGTTTCCAATTACCAAAGTAGATGAAGCTTTAAGTACATAAAAGAAATAATTGCATAAATTGGTTAAATGGACCACAATAACATAGTTATCATATTAGTGCTAAATGTACAATGGTTTACTTAGCATGTAGCACATAACTATTCCGGAACAGAGAGCCAAAGTATCAGGGCCAACCAGAAAGCAAACCGAACTGCAGGCCATCAGAAAAAAAAGTTCAGAACTTCCAACTTTCTACTTCTGTATATGAAATATTTTTACACAATATTTCCCAAGCCTATCCATAAACCAGAAAAGAATAATACTACATAAAGTAAAATTATTCTTATTTTATTGATAAGAAAAATGAAGCAAAACTATGAAGAAAAGGGAAATGATGACACTGACATGTAGATTATCAACAAACTTTATATGACAGATCTCTATCCAATAGAAATTTTCAAGTGGCAAAATGGTCTGCACTGTGTAATTCAGTCTCATTAGATAACAAGTACATATGCATAGAGGATTAAAATATGCATTAACATTTTAGCAAAGCAATTTAGTGAAAGAGCAAGAAAGACTTTGCTTTTTGATTATTTTTCTTTTTTATTAATGGTTAAATAATTTTAAAGGAAACAATGAAAGTTACATATCCTATGAATTTGTAATTCATTTGAATGTCTCTTTTAAGTGCTGTGATAATTTAAACACAGGAAATAAATAGTGGGACCCTTTCAAAAATGACAAAGTAATTACAAAGTAACATTTACACTCATAAATATAAATACTGATCATGTGAAATACAAGCATGTGTTGCATGGATTAGAACACGATACAGTTGACATAGAAAGAATTTTTGAAAGATGTAAATTTGGTGTAGTAGTTGTGACTACAAATTCATGGGGTTTGTTGTTTCCTCTCTTTAGAGAACAGGAATGTATATATCCTTCTTCAGATAATGTGACAAACTAGCTAATATAAAACTAGCTTCAATTAATCTCCCTAAGGTATTAAGAAATCTACTAGGAGTTCTCTTTCCCTATGCTCACTGATTGACTTCCATCAAGTTTGACTTCATGAAGATTTCCTCTATTCTCAATAGCAATATTGTTGCCTCAACTCCCCCACCCTTTTTAACATAGGACAATTTATTACATTTCCTTCTTTTCTTATTTCTTTTAAATTTGATTATTTAATATGCCTGTAGTCAGACAGAACTTCCAATGGAAGAAGGGAGATATCAGACCATCCACAAAACGTTCAATGCCAAATTTTTCCTGATACAAGATGCACAAGGATAAAGTTGGAGCAGAAACTGAGGGAATGGCCAACCAATGACTGCCTCAACTTGAGACTCATTCCATGGGAGAAAGCCAACAACTGACACTTTTAGAGATATCTTGCTATGCTTCCAGAAAAGGAAACCTAGCACAACTGTCCTCTGAGAGACTCCAACCAGCAGCCAATGGAAAGAGATCTAGAAAGTCATGGCCAAACCTCAGGTAGAGCTCAAGGAGTCTTGTGGAAGAGTGAGGGGTAGAATTCAGGTATCCTGATGGGTCAAGGACACCACAGAAGACCTACAGAATCAACTAACCTGAACCCATACAGGCTCAGAGACTGAACCACCAACCAAAGAGTACACAAGGGCTGGACCTATGCCACCTATACATTTGTAGTAGGTGTGCAGTTAGGTTTTCATGTGAGTCCCCTAACAATTGGAGCATGGGCTGTTTCTGACTCTGTTGCCTACCATTGGATCCCCTTATCCTGCCTGGACTGCCTGTCTGGGCTGTGGGAGAGGATTAGTTTATTCCTGTTGGCACTAAATGTCCCCCAGGGAGGGGGAAGCTAAGGGATGCTTCCTCTGATAAGGGGAAGGGGTAATGGAGAGAGGGATTTGTAAGGGTGGGACTAGGAGAAGAGAAGGAATTACAATTCAGATGCAAATTGAATAAATAAGTTAATTACGTCAAAAATGAAACTTTTATTGAAAGAAAGAAAGAAAGAAAGAAAGAAAGAAAGAAAGAAAGAAAGAAAAGGAGAGAGAGAGGGAGGGAGAGAGAGAGAGGGAGGGAGAGAGAGAGAGAGAGAGAGAGAGAGGAGGAGGGAGAGGGAGAGAGAGAGAGAGAGAGAGAGAGAGAGAGAGAGAGAGAGAGAGAGGAGGGAGAAGGAGGGAGAGAGAGAGAGAGAGGGAGGGAGAGGGAGAAAGAGAGAGACAGAGAAGCACAATCAGCAAGCATATAGCCACAGAGCACAGATGAGTATATGAAAGGGAGTTAAGGTTTTGCTACAAGAATCTTACAAAGTAAATGCATGTGCTCTAAATTTTGATTGCCTGGAATTGACTACATTACAAAGGCATATAAGCTCTTCCAAGCCTGGCTCCCATCCTGGTTTCTTTCTGAATTGTCTGCACAGAGAAAATGTTGGATGAGCTTATTACTGAATATTTGTATCTGTTTTGCAAGCTGAACAACTGAATTCTGTTAGGGTGACATAAAGTGGCTTTTCATGTCAATGAAATATTGATGAGATCAATAAACTACAGCAAAAACCAAGGCACCTTGGGCCTACGTTCACCCAATCTAAAAATCTTGTCAATAATTTTGCTGGCATGACAACCACACAGCCAAATAGTGATTTTTTTTAAAGTGCTACATTGGAAGTAGGAAATTATCTTTATCAAAATGTCACTTCTGAAAATATCTTCTTTAAAATGACAATGCTGTAAACAGCAATTTCCACACTGGCAATTAAACATAATTAAATGCTAGACTTCTCATATAGCCTCTTTCATTCTCAGGATCTTATTTTCCTGGGCTGAGCTCAATTTCTTTCTCAAGTACATCTTGTTCTTGTCAGGGAAAAATGAAGCTACCAACTGAAAAAAATTATTGCAAGAATTTAAAAGCATATTTAGCCACATTATGAACTCCACTGACTCTAAAGACATTTGCTTTAAGCAGAAACAGCATGGGGTTAACAAGCAACAGGGAAGAGTAGTGATGTGCATATACATGACTATAAGGAAACGAAGGTGTCCTGAAACATCTGTGTCCAAAATACACCTTCATTTTTGAAGTTAGGTTTGTGCTCTTAGCTGGATGTTCTTAACAGTGGCCTTTGTACAATGATTGAGACTTTAAATTTTCTTATAACACAGTCATCTCAGTCTTCAACCATTTATCTCCCAACTTGCTTACATTACATTACTATTTAAAATGTGTAGGTTTGAAAGATGCAGCAAATATAAAACTGACTAGCATAAGTAAGAAAATATACTGACTTATTTAGCTAGAAAATCCTAGCTTGCAGAGTCTGCAAGTTTGTAGATGGTAAAGTCAATGGTGTTACTGAAAGAGTTGTTTCTGCTTTGCTCACCATAGCATAGCTTTCACCTTAGAGTAAGCTCCCTCCATTGTTCTAAGAAAAAGCTTAAATTAAAACCTACCAATAATGCCAGAAAGATATTACCATCATATTACTACCATTCAATCATACAACATGGAAAATGGAGACTTTTAAAAATAACTTACATGTCTTAATTTTAAAAATATTTGTTAAACAAATTAATCAAGAAATAAATTGGTGTAAATCCAAATCAGTTATATCAGGCCTTAATCTTGAACATCTACATGCCTTAGCTAAAGTTCATTATTTTTACTACTCGACCCTACAGATTAATGTGTCTACATACTATCTTAAGACAAGACAGGTGCAACTTTATCTAGACTCTTGATAGCATATGCCATGTAATTCAATGCTAGGTACATTATAAGTGCTCATGAGATAAATATTGATGGTGGGAATTCAGTGTGCCATGCTAAAATGTGATGTTAAGAAGTTTCTGGTATAAAATGAAATCCCAGAGTTGTTTTGATTTACATTTCCCTGAAGACTAAGGACTTTGAACATTTCTTAAAGTGCTGCTTGGCCATTCAAGATTTCTCTGTTAAGAATTCTGTTTAGCTCTGTGCCCCATTTTTTAAATTGGGTTATTTGGCTTGTTGGTGTTTAACTTCTTAAATTCTTTATTAATTTTGGATATAAGCTCTCTGTCAAATGTAGGATTGATAAATATCCTTTCCCAATCTGTAGGCTACTGTTTCTTCCAACTGAGAGTGGCCTTTGCCTTATAGAAGCTTTGCAGTTTCATTAGGTCCCATTTATCAATGTTGATCTTAGAATCTGAGCCATTGGTATTCTGTTCAGGAAATTTCCTTCTGTGACAATGACTTCAAGAGTTTTTCCCACTTTCTCTTCTATGAGATTTAGTGTATCTGGCTTTATGTTGAGGTCCTTCATTCACTTGGACTTGAATTTTGTGTAGGATGATAAGTATGGATCTATTTTAATTCTTCTACATGTAAAGATCCAGTTAGACCAGCACCATTTGTTAAAGATGCTTTATTTTCCATTGTATGGTTTGGCTTCTTTATCAAAAATCAAGTGTCCATAGGTGTGTGAGATTATTTCTGAGTCCTTGATTCGATTCCACTGATGAATATGTCTGTTTTTGTACCATGAATTTTTATCACTATTGCTCTGTAGTCAGGTATCTGATTCCTCTCAAAGTTCTTTTATTGTTCAATATTGTTTTTGCTATCTTGACTTTTTTATTTTTCCATATGAAGTTGAGAATGGCTCTTTCAAGGTCTATAAAAATTACATTGGAATTTTGATGGGGATTGCATTAAATCTGTAGATTGCTTTTGGTAAGATGGCCATTTTTACTACATTAATTCTACCTATCCATGAGCATGAGGGATCTTTCAATATTCTTATATTTTCTTCAATTTCTTTATCCATTTAGCTAAATGTTGGCTATTTATTGGCTTGCTGAATCTTGCTTTGATTATCTTGTCTTAGAACATCTTTCTAAGGCTTGACAAAATTGTGAATCAAAAATATCAACATAAGCAGAAAAAAGCACTTGAACATTCCATATGATGAGTTTTCACCTCCATAATAATTGTGCATGCCCACTGAATCATTTCCCAGTGGAGTTCACACAACTATCTTTTAGAGACTAGAAAGATTTACACTCAGCTTTATGTTTATCTTATGGTTTTATTACAATCTTATTGATATATTGTTTGTCATATGTAAAACATACTACTTCAGTTTTATAGTTGCAAAATTTAAATATACATATTAGTATTGTTTGCATATACAGATATTTTTATCAGTAAGATTGCTCAATCCAAATGTTTGAAAACTTTTGAGCTATTGCAAGAGGTAGGCAAAGCCCATGTCAAAAACTTAATTTACTGTATCAAAATACTACACACAAATAAATTTTCTTTATTTTAACTTGATTCTACTTAGTAAGAAGAGAAAGCATTGGAGATGCAGCTCTGTTATAATGTGAGAACATGGCCCCTTGCTAAAGATGAGTCTGCAGTACAATTTCCTATACGGACAGATAACAGTGTGACAACTGTTTTTACACTATTAATCATGTCATCCTTACAGAATCTTCTCAGAAACACATACACACACACACACACACACACACACACACACACACACATGCACAATGCACATAGACACACATGCACACTAGCAGAGAAGATAATCCAGTCTATGTGGATACCCTGACATATATTTACCTTTAGTTATCATGTGGACCAGACTAGCTATTTGGTGAGCTTCCAGGATCTGTCTGTCTCTATCAACTACCTCATCATTGCTGGATTTCAGGCTCATGAGTGCACACCTCTAAATCCAGCCATTTACATGAGTTTTCAGGGTCAAAGCTCATCTTCATTCTTTCAAGGTAGGTGCCTCACTGAACCATCATCCCAGACCTTAAGGCACTTTTTAATGGTATATTTCTAATGAGAAGAGAAGCTTGCATTAGGACAGTTTTCAATGATGAAGGCCATGTCCTTCCCCACAAGGCAGAACCCTAGTTTTAGCATCTGGAAGTGACTTCAAGTTAATTATTGAGTTTCTTTGAGTCTAGAGCCTTTATTTTTGAAAAGGCAACAAGGATGATTACTTTCAGTATGTTATGTGGTTTCACTTAGGCACTGTCTATAGTCTTTAGAGAAAGATGCTAATGATTTAGGGATTATTTGATATCCTCCGACAGTTACTCTTCCATTCTCAAAACTCACTGACTATTTACAGAAAAGATTTGTTCTTCAGTTACATTTGATGGCTACCCAAAGCCTCAAAAGATATCAATGTCTGTTTAATTTAAACAAACAAACAAATAAACAAAAAACTCTCTCATATAAAAAAACCGATTTGCAAATGCTGTGCCACTCTCGGCAATGGGGAAATCTTTATTTTAAAATGTATCCTATAAGAAAGAAAGTTAAGTATCAAAGGCAGAGTTTTTATCCTTTGTTGGGTGCAAGTATATGAACACCCCAGAAGGAATAAAAACATAACATACAATCAATAATTCTACACTACACCCATTGCTTAATTAAGAAAAAATTGTAACCCATTATTTGAATAATGATGTAATGATCCATGGTTATCCTCATTTAAAGTATATGATATACTAATACTGCTAAATGGATAATAAACTAAAAAAAATTATTTCAAGATGAATGAAAAGAAAATGACTTAAATATTTGGTCATATGCAGCTAAATGTGTTGTTGTGACTTAGGAATATAAAATACATACTACTACTAAATTAACAACTGTAATTAGATATGGATGAGGCAGCTCTGGGTGTCTTAGAACTTTGCACTAAAGCACTAAAACTGCAAAGGATACGAAGCCAGTCTTACTGACGATAAGATCCTATGCCCATCTGGACAAGATTTGCTTAGAGAAGACAAACTGGTCCTATCAATATTATCACAATAGGCAATGCTTTTGAGAGACTGCCTATAAATATAAAATTATATTTCCTTCAACTCTTTCCTTTTCTCCACTAAACTCCAAGACAAACAGGAATGCCTTTTGCTGCTTATGGAATTATTATTTCTTAGTAAGTTTACACTTCCACACTCTGTTATGCACAGAAGATGGTGTGGCTTCCCATACTTAATGTCTTCTGCCAGCTAGAAATTAACATTATGAAAATAAGGGCAGGCAATCACAACTGTAAATGTAGAGACAAGAGGAGTGGCTAGCTGTATCCTGTGCTCAGTTATCCCTGTTCATATGATTCATTGGCTGACTGGGTTCTCATTTGTAGCTTCTCTAGGCTCTTGGGGATTCATCTCAACTGTAAGCCCTCTGAGATACAGCACCATTCGAGGTATCTCATTTCTTAATGTGTGTGTGTGTGTGTGCGTGCATGAGCATGTGTGTACATGTGAAGTCTTGTGCTTGTGTATACATGAATGCATGTGTGCATGTCAGTAGTCTTGTGTGTGTGTGTATGTACATATGAAAACATGAAAATAAATATTTTTTGATATGTGGATCCCCAAAACCCTGGAGCTCAATGATTCAGCTAGGTAGACTGGTGGTGAGCAAGCTCCCAGAATTGTCCTTTTTTCAAACCACAGTGGTAAGCTTGTGCAAGCCTGTCAGCTTTCTACCTGGGTGCTGGAGACAGAACTCAGGTCCTCCTGTTCATGCAGTATATGTTAAAAAAAATTTTTTCTATCACAAAGTATATGACCAAAGTAACTTAAGGGAGAATGGGTTTATTTTGTTCCTGTTTGAGAATGTAGCTCATTATGATAGAAGGCGTGGAAACAGGGGTGTGAGGCTGCTCATATTGAATCCTGACTGACTAGTGCCCACTTCCCTTCCTCTATGCAGACTGGGACCCCAGTCAATGAAATGATGTTGTCCACATTAGGATGAGCCTTCCCATCTCATTAAACCCAATTTTTGTAATCCCAGACATGGCCAGCACGTTTGTTCTCTTTGATGATTCCAGATCTTATGAAGTGGGTCATTAACCCCAACTCATATCATGCCCTTTACTAACTGAATGGTCTCCCTGCCATAGACTTTGATTATCCTGTTCTCTCTACTGAGCCAGTGACTCCAAAGTCAGTTCTTTCTTGAAGCTGTTTGCTATGTGTCATCGATTGTTCCTTTTCATTCTCCAATCCTTCAAATCCTAGTCTCTCAGCTCTCTATACAAAACTTCCTCTTCTGAAACAGAAAAATGGTACTTCTTTTTTCCAGCTGTCTCCTGAAAGATTCTGTGTTTAGGATCAAGCTTTCAGAGATGAAACTTGAAAGTTAGGCCTTGAGGGATAATGTTTCACTTTCAGCAAGTGAAAATTGCAATTCTGACAATATATGACACAAAGAGGCATTCTGATTAATAGTATCATCATTGCATTTGATTGTGTTGCTCCTTATTGCTTTCTGTTGCTGTGATAAAGCACTGATCAAAACCAACTTTGGGAAGAAAGGGTTGATTTCATGTAATACTTTACAATCCATCACCAAGGAATGACAGAGTTGTGACAGAAACTAAGGCTTGCTCTCTCTGGCTTACACAGTTACTTTTCTTACATAGTCCAGGTCCACCTGCCTAGAGATGGCACAACCCACATCAATTATAAATTTAAAAATACCCACAGACATGCCCATAGACCAATCAGAAGGAAGCAAATCCTCATTTGTGCTTCTCTTCTTTCAGGTAACTGGAGTTTGTTTCAGGTTGACAAAAGCTATCTAGCATATAGATAAAGTACTTAAGGGATTAAGAACCTTAGAGAACCAAAATCCTATGACACTTGACCATTACTGCAGACATGGTGATCATAAGAACACTAAGGTGACACTTATCTGGCTTTAACCTCTTACCAAAAGTCACTAGGGTTTGAACTACTCCCATAAAATTATCTTTTCTCACTTCTAACTATAGATATGACTTCACAGATAATCCAATCTCAATGTTTAAATTTTCAAATTCAAATTACACTGCCATATCACAATTCAAGATGAGTTTGTAAATCTAAATTACATTGCAAGTTCACATGCTCTCTAAATATGACAGTTTTAGCATGGATTGAGAAGTACTGGGTAACTGTGGTTCAGGTTGAGATATTTGAACAGACTGAAAATCTTGGTCCTCCAAGCTTTTTTGGTTTTTCTTATCAAAGGAATGAGTCTGCCCTCGAAAAGGTCTGAGCATAGCAGCCTTTTCTTAATGACTGTCTTAGTGAGAAAAGGGGGAGGAACACTCATGAAATTAGTTGGCTTATAAAAGGATAGCTATTTTCCTTAAGATCTGCCCCAAGTACAATTACTTTTCCATAGTCAACTTTTGGCTTACTACTGGGAGACAAGAGTTTGACCCTAGAAGAAGGAGACAGCTTACTCTCTATGAACTATCATTAATGTATTTTGACAAAAAATCTGGAAAATGGGTGTTTAATTTAATTCTGAGCATCACAGCCCAAAGCAAATGCAACCTATCATCAGATTGGACTGGATTACTGACAGGGTAGAAGACAAAGCACTGCCCATGAAATGTACACTCAACAGTGCAGCACACAGTGAGGTTAAGATTCCAATTTATCATAATACAGGGGGAAAATCCCAAGGAGTAGAAAGATTAGAATACAGACTAAATTTAGCATGTGAAAACTGCATGCTAATATTCATTCCTACTCTAGAAAGACCCAGAGCCACATTCTCCTTATTAGCATTGAGATATACCTCCAAGAGAATCTCCTTAACAAATTCTATACTTTCTGAATCTCGAATGTCAGGACAGACAGTGAGGGGTGTTATCATTAATAGACTCCTCATTCAACCTGGATGACGAATACCAAAGCCAAAATGTAAATGCCTACTTTCCATGGAAAAGATGGACACATTTACCATAATATGGAGCAAAAAATTTACCAGAAAAAATATTTTGTGTTGCCTAAACTCAATCAGCACGTCCTTAAAATGGAACAGCCAGGCGGCCTACAGAAAAATAATTTTGTCTACATAATTTAGGAAACAGAGGAAGGAAGAAGGAAGGAAGGGAGGGAGGGAGGGAGGGAGGGAGGGAGGGAGGGAGGAAGAGAGGAAGAAAGAAAGAAGAAAAGAAGAGAAAATGTTGTACCAATATTTTTTTATCGTGATTGCTTTATCGTGATTTGACTAATCACAATGAAAAGTCTAGTTCATTGAAAATGAAGCTGGTAAAATTTCTGAGGGTCTATTAACCAGGATCACTATCCCAAAATTACACAACCCAAATATTTAACACTACAGCAGGGCTTACCACTCTTGGCTTTGGGAAGTATTATGTATCATTAATCTGAACAACACATAAATCTGCCCTTTCAAGTGGGCCTAGGGCATGAGAAGGCTTTGAAGCTGATGCAGTTGCAAATGCTGCTTTAATACAGAATCCTGGTGTTCCTAAGGAAACAGTGGAGGTCGAAATGTGTGTGCCAGTGAGGATGTTACACATGAGAACTCAACTAAGCACAAGAGCTGTGCAGCACCAGTGTCTGCGGGTCTTTAGTGAACTTCTCATTGCTGCTTCAGATCACTATTTCCTTTCTAAAGCCCAGGCTCTGAAAGAACACTCAATTACGAGAAATCCATTTCCATGAGACTGGAGCTGCCCATCATGAACTTAATTTCTTGAACTCAATAAATCATAAGATTGTATATAAAGCAAGTGTCCAGGGTGCAATGGTTACATTTAAAAATTGTTTAGACTCTTTCAATACATGCTTCTGCTGCATTGCTTTCTTTTTTGTAATCTATCCATGTTTACATCCTATGGGAAGTTCATATAATCAGTTAAAGAAAGAGAAGGGGAGGCAGAGGCACAGGAGGAAGAGGAAAGTGTGTTGGAGAACAGTTCAGAGTCCAAGGGTTTACAACCTTGACACTGAAGTATGAAGTTGTTGGTTACAAATGAACCATGCCACAGTTAGAGCTTCTCTGGAACACACACAGCTCACAAGCTACAGATTGCACCTGTCTGCTTTAGTCCAAGTTCAGAATGATATTTTGACCTAAAATAATATAGTAGAAGTGGAATATATAAGTCTGGTAGAAAGACAGAAAGTAAAGGTCCAAAGAAACAAATACCATATGGCTAGTAGCCAGTGAACAGTTATATGGTCCAGAGATTTAGAAAGCTAATAATTTAAACTTAAGGTAGAAGGATCTAAGGAGACCTGTGTGCAAACCCACTTAAAATGTGAATTAAGTGGAAAATTAAAAATAATGTGAAAACAACGTTTATCCTTAGATTCTAAGTTACAAACACATTCTGGAACAACTGCAGAAGAAAGAAATTAACTTCACCACTTTACAGAATAGAAAGATAAGAATATTTGTTAAATTAACTAGCAGTTGAAAATCAAAATCCAGCAAAAGAGAAAGAGAGAGATTAAATACTCAGAGTAAAATCTATTTCTTTCAGAACTCCAGTAATGTAATTTTTCTCATGAATACAATAAAGGGGATAATCATTGTAATCTCCATACATAAAGAACTTGAAGTAATATTGGATTCAACTTTTAATTTAAAAATATTACCAAACTGTTAAGATAAGAAATGTTATCAACTTTGTTATAAAAGGTACTTATCAAAATAGCTACTTGTGCTTCCTTGTAATACCCAGATGCACACATGAAGATACTATCCACCACTTCCACTCAATATTGTCTTTATTGCTTTATCCAGAAAAGAAACACTGAAAGTAAACAATTATAGATTGAATCATAACAAAACTGTCATTTTTCTTAATAATAGGCATCTCAAAAAGAAATATTTGAAAACACAAAAGAATACTGTCAGTTTCATAAAGAGGCTCCTAGGCTTTAAAAATTTAGAATATTTTCAATCTAAAGATTTAGAGAAATAAAATGATTCTAGATGCACATTTAATCCAATGAGAAACACTTCCTCTTGTCATAGCTATGGCACATTCTACGCACATAGCTAAATGCATGTTCCACAAGCATAGCTATATGAACACCCATATACATTCATATATGGGAATCCCCCTGCCACTACTTGTTTTCAAGAAGTAAGCTGTCAACCTAACTTGTAGCTCTGACTTTCTTAAGCTTCGTGAGTCTCCAACATTATATTTTCAAATACATTAAAATACAGAAGAAATTAAACTAAATGGATGCATCTTTCTGTAGCAGCCTCATTGGGGCATCGTAGAGTGGGAATCATCAAGTTTTCTTTTCATTAGGTCAGTAGTATATTGCTTCTCATAGACACGCAACAATGAAAAAGTCTGTTAAATGAAAGCAACATCAAATTTAAATTACTTAATAAAATTATGTGTTTTTAATGAAAAATCTTTTTATTGGATAGGAACCTGATATAAAAAAAAATCCCATTTAAGAAATATAAACCTAAAAGAGAAGGCAAAGAGAAAACATACAACTCATCCTTATATTGGTACATTTTTCTTATTCTTGCAAAGATTCAATAAGTTACATAACTTTTTGAGCCTTTATTCACACAAACTGCACTACTTATATTTTCATCGGTCGGTTTGGACTGTATGCAAAGAAAAGGACACTCCAGTCCTTCTGGATTCTATAGAGCAGAAGCTCCGCCCACACATATAGCCAACTGTAGGTATTTTCCATCCTTTCCTTTTTGAGGATCACCTTTTAACCTGTGAAATCTCCACCTTTTTCACTTGTGAAGCTTAGAAATGGTAGAAAGTTTGAGGTTGTTTTAAATGAAAATAAAAATGTGTTCAAGTTTCTATAGGCTATAATTTTCTTGTATTTGTTTAACCAATATTCCCCCTACCCAATAACTAAGTGAGATACTTATCAGAACAGTTAGGGAAAATCCAGCAAGACAGATGAGATACAATAAAGAGATGTGTGAAATGGCCCCTGTGTGAAACAGAAATCCAGAGAAGAGTCACAGCCGTCAAGTATATTTACTTGAAGACTCAAAACATACATTTCCCCCTACCAGTAGCTGCTAGCTAGACAGAATTGTAGAAAATAGTGTGGCATGACCATCCATCCTTCAGACACAGGTTAAACAGGTCAACATCCAAGGATGCTGCCTACAAAAGGCTCTCACAGAGTCCCCTCCAAAATCATTCTTCCATAGAAGGCATCCACCACTCAAGGCAACACTTTCTGAAGGAAGCCTCCTACTATGTTGGTTAGAGGACAAAGTTCCATCTTCCATAATCACAGCTCTCTGTACCCACAGCTTCAGGTTATCTTAAGTAGGCAAGTGTGATGGGCCAGGCTACTCTAACTGCCTCACTGAGAACGTCTTCTTCATTACCTGCTGTCTGTTCTTGCAGAACCTGTCCATAATGATCTGCATGGAAACCTCTGAGATTCCCTTTTCCAAAAACTCTTATCTAAAGTCCAATAAAAAGTCGACCTTGTGTGCATTAAGCAGGAGTGCAAGTGGACAAGCTGACCCAGTTAACACAGGAGGAAAGCAATAAGCAGACAATGAAAAGTGTGGCCCAGGAGACTGCAAGACCTCAAACACCACCCTAGTTTAGAATTCTGCTTATCTTTCAGCATTTCAAGCTCTCAAAGGCTGAGTGGCCCAGAGCTGTGGATTCATCCTCCTGGATAAGGAGGCAGAGCTAAAATTAATACAAATGCAAGCATGAAAGTTCTGTGAGATTTGATGCTGCTTACAATCTACACGAACTTTGCATTTTATCCACAGTTATTGGCACATGGTCAAGTGACACATGCCTACTGCTGAGCTGTTCAGAAAGCACAGCCATAGGGAGGGAAAACACAGTATGTGTTAATTTTTTGATAGAGAACATCATGATAAATATTTCAAATTAGAATGGCTACTGCATC
This sequence comes from Grammomys surdaster, assembly GCF_004785775.1. NCBI lineage: Eukaryota > Metazoa > Chordata > Mammalia > Rodentia > Muridae > Grammomys > Grammomys surdaster. The sequence goes on from NW_021604566.1 coordinate 14,646,182, forward strand.
AAGTACAAGTCGAATAAATTGGAGCAGAGTGATATGATGCTTCCAGGACTAACCTAATAATCATAAGGAAAAGAGCAATTGGTGCAAAAAGCATTAAAAGAATTGAATGAGATGTTTGCTAATGTACCAGGAAGAAGGACGAGAGAAGAGGAAGACAACTGCACCCTGGGAAGAATTTTTAAGCCACAGATGAAGCACAGATGTAAGGAAAGCAGAACATCTTTTCTTTGTGCTTTCTTTTTTTGTCATTTTTGAGTTCAAGGCACATTCAAATTGATCTACTCAGAAGACTCCTTCAAAAACTATTGTCTCAAAAATAATTGTTACATTAGCACACTGACAAGTTAACACTTGTATAGATTCTAGCTTGACCATGAGCATGTCCAAATGAGACAACTGTGAAGAGAAGATATTCCACAGAGGGTTTCTGATGCCTTAGTGAAGCTGTCTCAGGCTCCATGACCCTTTCTGCCTCCTGTAGTTCATGTGAGGTAGTCCTATAACAAATTAAGATACAGGATAAGGTGATGTGAAGCTTTGTGGCACCAAGCTGCACACACCACCAATATCATTGATCTCTTTAAAGTGATGCTTTAAAGAAAGGAGCACAGTACTTGAAAACTCTAACTCATCCAATCCTCCTTTCTGGGTAGCAACACTTTCCTCACCTGACTGATGTTCATCTCTATCCTGCCTACTCCTGAGCTCATACTTGTGGTTTGTCCTGCTGGGCTGCTGAGTTAGAGCTTTCCTCTACTTGCTGTCAAAACTCGTCAGTGATGTTTAAATTGAAAATAAATTCAGAGATCACATGCAAATGCAGTATCCGAGTATCAGTCTCTAGGGCCTCTAGGAGAACAAATGATCTAACATGGTGTCTTTGCAACAACAAAAGCTGTGTGAAGCAAGACACTGTGCTTAGAAATCTGGATGAGGTACATAGGTGGAGAAGCCAGACTACTAGCCTAGAATATCGTAGATGTGCTAGAAATCACTCTTCATTTCCATTTTCTGTGGTGGCTTACACAGTGGTGATACACTTCAATGAAGTCTCCTCCACTTACAATGGTGCTATTATATCCCACCACAGGAAATGCTTATTTAATTTTTTTATGTAAGAAATGAGTATGTAATTTTGGTTAATTTTTAAAATAAGTACTACCCCCCAGCAAAAGCATAGATACTTATAGGAATCTAACTAGTATGCCTCATGCTTTGTCAGAGGAAAAAGCTGATTGACAAGTACTGTGGTGAAAGGAAACCCATGTCATGTGTCATGATAGATAGTGACTCGACATTGTCAAGATTGAGACTCTGTCAGGCAATGAATGAGGCTCTGATTTCAGTCTGAATGTCCAAACAGAGCCAGATCCATTTTGGAGGACAATGTCTAAGTTCATGCAGAAGTTCTAAGTTCCCAAACCTTGAGTTTCATGCAGCGTTTTCTACATGGCTCAGATGACTAACCCTGACAGACAGTGACAGGTAAATCCCTATTGGACAAAGGAGATGGAGGCAATCAATGAATGTTCCTAGAAATGTATTACAGCCCATAATGCCCAAATTTATTTAGAATAGAGGTGCATTACTCTATACTCTTTCCATAAAAAGTATATATACATATATATGTATATATACAGACAGTAGTAACACATGTGTGTGCTTTAAAATAACATGATATTGCCCAAAAGAACATAAATTATCAAGCAGTACTAAATAAAAGTGGAGTGAAAATGAGAAACTGAAACAATATAAAGGCAATCTGAGAAAAAATGTTCATGATAATGACCTATAATTTGGCTATGGCTGAGCTCTGGATTTTCCAAGACCAGCATGGGTAGGGAGTGATAAAATGGTACTTAGCATTTCAAAATGTTTAATAACTACTTTTGAAATAACCCAGTAGTTCCTATAAAAGATACCTCCTAATGCAATGGCAATGTCCCTCCATACCATCCATATCCCACCAAAGCAAAGCAGTTTCACTGATCTGATTCTTATAGTGATTATCACTACTTTTTCTGGTGTATAGTCTGATGAATGCAACTCCTCACAGGGCAGACTTGCAGAGAGATAATGGATATCCAGGTCCTTGCTCAACTAGCTTCACCCAAAAATACATCTTTTAACGACTTGGAAGTTAATGTACATGAGACCCTTGAATTTTTCTTAGAATATAATTTCTTAAAACTCAACTATTGAGAATCTTAATGATGCTAATCCATCTTCTATCTCTTACAATCTGTATAAGTGGAAGGCTGCCAGCCATAGCAGACTTCAAGGTCAAAGCGGAATGTGCTATGAGGGTTAGGCTGAAAATAGTCCTACAAATGCGGAAACTGTTTTTGTGAAATTATGGAGAGGCTTAAAGCTTCCATAAGGAAGGCTAATCTGTATGAAGTTAGAGTATTGTGATTCATATCTTCACTATAATGCTGAGAGGCAGGATACTGAAGAATTGCTCAATAAACCTGTTAGGTACAATACAGTAATAGTCTCTGCCTGGTACATGTGTCTATTTTTAATTGTCACTTAAGGTAGTGCTAAGAGGACTGTTACAACTTGGGTAAAACCAGGAGGAATGTAAGAAACATAAAACAATACCAGATTCTCTAGAGATAATTCGTAGAGGCAAAAAGCACCCAATTCAAGATAATGTCTCAAATGTACAGACAAATCAAATCCATCTTTAATGTAATGTGGCTTGCTATGATGAACTTAAATCAGTAGGTTTAAACAAGGGCATAATCTGAAGATTCAGACCCTTCAATGTACCTCTTATTATACTTCAAAGTGAAATTTCTCATTATTTTTATGTAAGAAAAACAACTTTCAACTTAAAACTACCAATATGTTAGGTGTAGCGCTCTAGCTATGGAAGAAGATAGGTTAGATCTTTTGAATAAGAGTCATTTGATTTGTGCCAACACCATCTAGAAAAAGCAATAGTAAGAGGAGCCACTCTATTATTTCCAGTTGCATTCCCAGTTCCGTAGAATATTTCTTTAAATATTGTCTCTGAATCTGCATTTTAAGGAAGAAATTTTTATTTTTAGAATTTCAACCATGAAACATATTGATGTATGAAAATTGGCCAGGTATATAAACAGGAAACTGAGATTTAAAGATACTTTGGATGTATGAGAACATAATCACTTGAGGGCACTCTGGCTGTCCTAGCATTTTCTATAGACACAAGGAATGAAACGTATGCTCAACAAAGGCAAGATCAGATTTTAGCACCTAGAATTACAATCTTCCCAAACCCAGATGCTTAGACTCCAATGTAAAAACACAACCAATAATGCTCAGGACAATATATCTATACTAGAGCCCACCAACCCTTCCCATTGGGACACAAGTATTGCAACATAGCTGAGGGACAAGAAAAAGACTTTAAGCAGCCTTTTATACTGTAATAGAGGTTCATAAAGAACAAATGATTAAATCCTTTAAGGAAATCTATAAAAACACAAAGCATGAAAGGAAATAAATAAAACCTTCAAGACCTGAAAGTAGAACTAGAATCAATAGAAAACCCAAACTGAGAAAAATCTGGAAATAAAAAATTTAGGAACTCAAACAGGAACCACAGAGGCAAACATCAATAAAAGAATACAAGAGAGAATCTCAGGCATAGTAGATGCAATAAAAAAAAATGGATACATTGGTCTAAGAGAATGTTGAATCTTACAAAATCCTGGCACAAATCTAAGACTAGAATAAATAGAGGTGAGAAGAAATCCAGATTAAAGAAAGAGAAATATTTTCCAAAAATATCATAGAAGAAAATTTCCCTAACCTAGAGAAGGGGATGCCTATCAAGGCACAAGATGCATTCAGGATACCAAATAGACTGGATGATAAAATAAGCCCTCTAACCACAAAAATAATCAAAACACTAGATATAAAGAACAAAGAAAGGATGTTAAAAGCTGCAAGAGGGAAAGATCAAGTAAAATATCATGACAGATCTACTAGAATTACACCTTAATTCTCAACAGAAACTCTTAAAGACAGCAGGATCTAGAGACATGTGCCACAGACACTGAAGCCACAGATACCGAACGAGACTACTATAGCCTGGAAAACTTTCAAACACCATAGATGGAGAAAATAAGATATTCCATGGTAAAAACATATTGAAGCATATATATCTACAAATCTAGCTTTAAAGAAGTTTGTTATAAGGAAAACTCCAACCCAAAGAAGTTAACTATAAAACACAAGTAATAAATAATCCAAGAGGAGCAAAATCAAAAGAGGAGGAATAAATAATCTTACACCAACAAAATTAAAAGAAGGGAAGCACACACACACATACATACACACACACCATCACAACCAGCAGCAACAGCAGCAGCAGCAACAACAACAACAACAACAACAGTAGCAGCAGCAAAATAACAGGAATCAACAGTCTCTAGTCATTGGATATTTCTCAACAGCAACAGTCTCAATTTCCCAATAAAAAATGGACAGACTAAAGAAATGGGTGTAAAAATAGAAGCCACCCTCTACTGCAACGAAGAAACACATCTTAACATCAAGAACATTCTGACCTCAGAGTAGAAGGATAGAAAAATATTCCAAGCAAATGGACCTAATAAGCTTGCAATTGCACCCATTGTACTATCTGACAAAATAGACTTCAAACCAAAACTAATCAGAAGAAATATGGAAGGACAATGCTTATCCATCTAAGGAAAAAATCCACAAAGAGAATATTGGAATTCTTAACATCTGTGCCACAAACACAGAAGCACTCAAGATTGAAAAAGAAACATTTCTACAGATTAAATCACATATTGACCATCACACATAGATAGTGGTAAGCTTCAATATCTATTCTCACCAACAGACAGCTCATTAATATCTATTCTCACCAACAGCTCATTTAGGCAAAACTGAACAGAGATATGCTAGACATAGCATCTTTTAAAGCAAAAGGATTTAACATATGTTTCAGAACATTTCATCCAAACACAAAAGAATATAAGTTTTTCTCAGCAACTCAACTCATGGAAATTTTTCCAATATAGAATACAAACTCAGTCACAAAGAAGCCTCAAGAGATATTTAAAAAATGAAGTAACACCCTGCATCCTATCCTACCACCTCCTCTGATTTTTTATTGGTTATTTCATTTACATTTCAAATGTTATCCCCCTTCCAAGTTTCCTCTCCACAACCCTACCATCTCCTCCCCCACTCCTGCCTCTACGAGGGTGCTTCCCCACCCACCTATTCCAGCCTCAGTGCCCTAGAATCAAACCTCCACAGGTCCAAGGGACTCCCCTCCCACTGATGCCAGATAGGGCAATACCCTGCTATATATCCAGCTGGAGTCATGGATCCCTCGATGTTTACTGTATGGTTGGTGGTTTAGTCTCTGGAAGCTTTGGGGGGTCTGATTGGTTGATATTGTTGTTCTTCCTATGAGGTTGAAAACCCATTCAGCTCCTTCAGTCCTTGCCCTGACTCCTTCATTGAGGTCTCCACACTGTTTGGCTGCACGCATCCTCATCTGTATTGGTCAGGCTCTGGTAGAGCCTCTTAAGGGACAGCTATACCAGGATCCTGTCAGCAAGCTCTTCTTGGCATCAGCAACAGTGTCTGGGTTTGGTGTCTGCAGATGGGATGGATCCCTAGGTGGCATAGTCTCTGGATGGCCTTTCCCTCAGACTCTGCTCCACCTCCTCTGATTAAAACTGGATAGTAACAACAAGAGAAACTACAGGAAGTTTACAAACTCATAGAAACTGAACAATTCAGTATGGAATGAAAAATGGTACAAGGTTAAAATTCAGAAAGAAACTAAACACTATCTAGAATTAAATGAAAATGAATACATAGAATACCCAGACTTATGGAACGCAATGATGGCAGTTCGAAGTGACAAGCTTATAGCACCAAATGCCTACATAAATAACTTGGATACCTCTCATAATACCAATTTAATAGCACACCTGAAATCTCTAGAAAAAAAAAAAACAGAAGAAACCACATCCTAAAGAGTAGATGGCTAGAAATGATCAAACTCTGGTCTGAAAACAATAAAATAGAAACAAACAAACAACAATGACAACAAAAACAATACAAAGAATCAATGAAACAAAGAGGTGAATCAGTAGTATTGACCAACAGATTCAATGTAACCCCATCAAAATTCCAACACAATTGTTCATGAATCTTAAAAATACACACACAAAAAAGTAGAATAGTTAAAACCAGAATAATAACGTATCAGTTGGAGCAACCATGACCCTGAACTTTAATTCCTACTACAGAGTTATAGTAATGAAAACAGCATGGCATTGAAACAAAAATAAACATGTTGATGAATAGAATCAAACTGAAGACTCAGAAAAATCCATATGCCTATGGAAATCTAATTTTTTATAAAGAAGGAAGAAAAACACACTGGCAAAAAAGACAGCATCTTCAAAAAAGGTTCAAGCTGGATGTCTGCATGTAGAAGAACATAAATAGAAGCATACTTATCACCACACACAAAACTCAACTCTGTGGATCAAGGACCCCAACATAAAGCCAAATATACTAGACCTAATAGAAGGGAAAGCAGGGAGTAGCCTTCAACTCATTTAAAAAAAAAAACAGAACACCATTAGTTCAGGCACTAAAATAAGCAATTAGTGAATTGGACCTCATAAAACTGAGAAGCTTTCGTAATCCAAAGGACGTCATTATTTGGTCAAAGTGGCAGCCTACAGAATGTGAAAGTATTTTTACCAACTTGACATCTGCTATAAAGCTAATATCCAAAATATATAAAGAAGAGGCCACTCTGTAATCCCAGTACTAGGGAGGCAGAAACAGGAGATTCCCAGTGCTCAGGACAAACAAATTAGCTCAGCAAGATGTAATCAAGCTCCAGATAGAGCCAAGGACCCTGTCTCAAAAAAATAAAGTGAACAATGATAAAGGAAGTTACTGGACATTAACTTCTGATTTATATATGTACTTATATGTGCCCACACAGATGTGAATATACAGACATGCACACATTGTGCACATATACATGTACAAACAATTAGATACACTGAGGAAAATAAGTGCAATGTATGAGTATTTTTAGAACATTCAAATAATTTAGGGGCTTTGAGCAATCCTTAACACAATTAGCCTAATGTAGAAAATCCTTCACAAACATTTCCTGGCATTCGTCTCTAAGGTGATATTTGATCTTGTCAAGTTTTACAATCAATATAAGTCAGGACAGGGTCTGTGGCCACATCTTTCTGCCCTTAAAAAGACACTGAAAACCCACACTCATTCAGGAATTATTATATGTACACAAAGGGCAAACATGAGTTCTTTTACCAGTTTCTAACTGCCAGCCTACGGTTTTCCATTCTTCACATTAAATGTGTCTATACATATAAAAGGAGGTTAATTCTAAGTGTTTTAATATAAAATCTTCATATTTCACTTCCGTACAGAAACACTAGTATTGCAAGATTCATTCACTCACAATTATAGATACATTAATAACAGTATGTGAACTCTGCATATGAATATCAATCTTAATATTTTTTAATAGATGTATTTGTTTCAAAATATGATTTCAAACTGACCCATCTATTTTATTGTCTATAGGAGTATACCTATAGATGGTATTCAGCTTATTTACAAGCTCTGACCATTTCAGATAATCTGAAATTCATGATCTTGCAAACTTTTTGCACATGTGCACATATTTCTGTACAACACACTCCTACAAATGAAATTACTAATTCAAAGAGTTCTTTTACAAGCACCTTATTATAGTAAGGATCTTGGCTGTCTCTCAAAGGCCCATGTGTTGAAGGCTTGATCTTAGCCTGTGCTGCCATTGGGCAGTAGGGGGACCTTTAAGTATATAGACTACTGGCAGGAAGCTGGGTCACTAGATACGTTATGAGGAGGGGGTGAATAGGACTCTGGACCCTTCTGCATCCTTTTTCACTCCCTAGCTTCCATGAGGTGAGTAACCCCTATTGTGCAATACTACCTCTCAGTAGCCACAAGGCAACATGACCAACTGAACGGGAACTTGAATCTCCAAAAATTGTAAGTGAAAATAAGCCTTTCCACTTTTTTTTGAGACTTCTTGGGATTGCTACAGCAAAAGAAAGCTTGTTTACACACACACACACACACACACAGACACACACACACAGACACAGACACACACATACACACACACACAGACACACACACACACACACACACACACACACTATGTCTGCTCTTTTGTGTAGGAAGCCTGAAGAAAGTTGATTTTAATCTAGCACAGTCATATCAAAGATTGGAAAGGTTGTGAAGAACGGGTAGACAGAAAAAATTGAATTTGATTATTATACGTTGTATCTATGGTTTGAACTATCACAGTGAACTACATTAATATGTTTAACTACTCATAATGTTTAGTTCTTTTGTTGATTAATATTTTATTGTTTAAACTAGCATAAAAGGCTTCATTATGGTATTTTAAGCATAGTTTTCTTGTGGATGCTCCTGTCCCTAGCTTCCTCTTGTCCCTGATTCTCTGTACACCTTGACTTCCCAGCTAATAGCTCCTTTCCTCTTTAAGGTTATATGTGTCCTGTTGCCTTTCTCCACTTTCCCACCACCTTTTCTCTACTAATAGCTCTCTGTCTATTGTCGTGGTTTATACTTACACACATATACACACGCATGCACATACATGTACACACATGTATACACATATGCACTCACAAACACACACACACTGTATATTCACACACATACATATATATATACCTTGAAAGCCAATGCCCACGTGTGAAAGAAAATGTGTGAAATTTACCCATAATACTTGAAAGCCTCTACAGAGATACTGGCCTACCCATGTTGATTGCAGCTCTATTCACAGCAGCAAGGTGATAGAATCATCTTAGATGTGCATTAGCAGATGAATGGACCATACAAAGGTCATACACAGTGTAATTTGATTCAGCCACAAGAAAATGAAACTTTGAAAATTATAAGAAAATAGATAGACCTGAAAATTTATGGGAAATATCCTAATCTCTAAAGAGTACTTTTAAATTATGATATATTTAAACAAATTTCCAATCCAAAACTTTATCCAATGTATATATACATATATATATGATAATATATGATAAAATATGATATATATAATACATTATATTTAATATAATACAATTCCAAAAAGTCTGACTCTTTCCAGTAATTTGCATCTTGTTGTTTGTTTGTTTGTTTGTTTGTTTTTAGGTAAGATCTAATATATTGCAAACTGGCTTTGAGATCACCACTTAGTCAAGGACTATTTTGAATTAATCCGCCTGCATCCACCTACTAAGCACTGGGATTACAGATGTCCACCACCATGCCCAGATTATGTGTTTCGATTGATCTAACAGAGAATCTATGCATTTGGGGTAATGCTCTGTTAAATGAGCTGCCTCATCAGGTTATCTACCTTTTTTTTTAAGTTATCTATTTTTTAATTGGGCATTTGCCATCTGATCACCAGAGTTTCAGTGTAAGATTGTGTGTGTGGGTTTCCCATTGGTTTTGTCATTACCAAAGACCAGCCTTAGTTCGTGGTGATCTGATAAGATGCAAGGAATTATTTCAATCTTTTTGTATCTGTTGAGGCCTACTTTATGACGAATTATATGGTCTGTTTTGGAGAAGGTACCATGAGGTGCTGAGAACAAGGTATATTCTTTTGTTTTAGAATGAAATGTTCTATAGATATCTGTTAAACCCATTTGGTTCATAACTTCTGTTAATTTCAATGTGTCTCTATTTAGTTTCTGTTTCCATGATCTGTCCATTGCTGAGAGCGGGGTGTTAAAATCCCCAACTATTATTGTGTGAGGTGCAATGTGTGTTTTGAACTTTAGTAAAGTTTCTTTTATGTATGTGGGTGCCCTTGCATTTGGAGCATAGATGTTCAGAATTGAGAGTTCACCTTGGTAGATTTTTCCTTTGATGAGTATGAAGTGTCCTTCCTTATCTTTTTTGATTACTTTTGGTTGAAAGTCGATTTTATTTGATATTAGAATGGCTACTCCAGCTTGTTTCTTGGGACCATTTGCTTGGAAAATTGTTTACCACCCTTTTAATCTGAGGTAATGTCTGTCTTTGTCACTGAAGTGCATTTCCTGTATGTAGCAAAATGTTGGGTCCTGTTTATGTATCCAGTCTGATAGTCTATGTCTTTTTATTGGAGAATTGAGTCCATTGATGTTAAGAGATATTAAGGAAAAATGATTGTTGCTACCTATTATTTTTGTTATTAGAGGTGGAATTATGTTTGTGTAGCTATCTTCTTTTGGGGTTGTTGGAAGATTACTTCCTTGCTTATTCTAGGTTGTAGTTTCCTTCCTTGTGTTGGCATTTTCCATCAATTATCCTTTGAAGTGCTGGGTTTATGGGAAGATATTGTGTAAATTTGGTTTTGTCATGGAATACCTTGGTTTCTTCATCTATAGTGATTGAGAGTTTTGCTGGATATAGTAGTCTGGGCTGGCATTTGAAGAACACACATGGTATTCACTCACTGATTATTGGAATTAAGCCCAGAAGCTTGAATTACCCAAGATTCAACTCACAGACCACATAAAGCTCATGAAGAATGAAGACCAAGTGGGCGTGCTTTGGTCCTTCTTAGAAGTAGTAACAAAATAAATACCCATGGAGCAAATATGGACACAAAGTGTAGGACAGAAACTGAAGGAGGGACCGTCTGGAGACCATCCCACCTGGGTATCCATTCCATGTGCAGTCACCAAAGGTAGACACTGATGTGGATGTCAGGAAGTGCATGCTGACAGGAGCCTGACATAGCTGTCTCCTTAGAGGTCTGCAAGAGTCTGACATATTCAGAGGCAGATGCTCACAGCTAACCATTGAACTGATCATGGGGTTCCCAATGGAGGAGTTAGAGTGGAGACTGAAGGAGTTGAAAGGATTTGCGACCCCATGAGGAGAGCAACAATACCAACCAACCAGAGCCCACAGGGTCTAAACCACCAGCCTGGGAACACTTAAGGAGAGACCCATGGCTCCAGCTGTATATGCAAGGGAAGATGGTCCTGTCAGGTATGGGTGGGAGGGGAGATCCTTGGTCCCATGAAGGCTGGACGCTGTGTGTGGGGAAACTCAAGGGTGGGGAGGTGGGAGTTGGGGGATAGGTCAGGACATATCCTCATAGAAGCAGGAGGAGGGGGGATGGGATAGGGGGTTCCTGTGCGGGAGAGGGGAGAAATGGGGTAAGGGGATAACATCTGAAATGTAAATAAAATATCCAATAATAAAAAGGAGTGTGTGTGTGAGTGTGTGTGTGTGTGTGTGTGTGTGTGTGTGTGTGTGCTGTAGAATATGTCCTCTTCAAAAGCTTCTTACTGCAGCCAGCAGGAGGCAGACAATGCAGAAAGCAATTCTCCATAATATGTTGAGGAAGGGGACAGGGGACTGCGCAGCCTTAGGTGAGCTGTGAAAATGTGGTAAACGACTCTGATCTTAGTACATACCCAGTCTCAAGTCAAGTATTCAGTGACAGACTCATGAGACTGTGCAAATCCGCATTGAGTCTGTGGCTTGACTACTTGTGGGTTCAATGATGTCACCACGCAAAAGACAGAGAAATGAAGACTATACCTAAGCACATTTTCTTATCCCCAGCACACTTATGCATTTGTTCCCTGGATTTCTAAATGGTATTTCAGCAATATTTTAATTATACCCTTTCTTTACAGACCTTCTAGCTGTAACACTGGTCACTGCCTAAGGTCAACCCTTGAAGAGATTCTCCTTTCCTATCCATGATTTCAATCTATAGAGTGCACAAGACCCCTTCCAGCTGGTTGAAACATTATTGTTGGAAGAAAATGGTGTATGCCGGGTTCTATACTGGAAGGTTACCTTCCCATTTATAATTACTACAGAAAATGCGTTGGGAATAGGTGATGTCTTACTACCATCCATTCAACTTTCTCTCACCAGTTCAGCAATGGTTGTTTTTTCTTGCCTAGATTGTGAAGTAGCGATTTTCCCAATCACTTACTCCTTTGAATGTTACTGACTGGCTTTCTGCTAGTTATTCTTTCTCCTCTCCCAAGAATCAAAAACATTCTGTATTCCATTAAATCTTAGTGGAAAAAATATTGTATTTTATCCAGTATGATAAACTGTTAGCTTAATTCAGGTGACTCTGGTTTAGGAGCCTCCTCAAACTGGTTTATCTGTCCTTGTGACAGCATTGTCACCCTTTAAACATCGGATGTAAGATACCCTTAGTTCTTTCATCTTATCAAACCTGGGATCACCCATTCCTTTAGCAATACTTAATTATTCTAGTAAGGAAAGTATGTAGATACCACTATCTGGGTACCAAGTGTGCTCATTGTTATTTGGGTGTTGTTATTCCTAGCTTCTCAGAGTAAACCGATATAATATGTGGCACAGACACCTTAGCATATAAATGTGGTACAGACACCTTAGCTTAAGTGAAGCCTACACCTGTTATCGAAAGACATGAGATTACATGGTACCTGCAACTCAGTTCTAACATCCAAGTTTTTCTATGCTTTTTATCTGTGGTCACTGTCTTCACTAGTGAGAAAACTGGTTTGCATGTTTTTCTTTTTTAAAAGATATGTTTATTTATGTATATGAGTACTGTGATAGAAGAGAGAATTAGACAAAAGGGCATCAGATCTCATTATAGATGGTTGATCTCATTACAGATTGGTTGATCTCATTATAGATTGGTTGGTTTTTATGATCTGTTGTTGTTGTTGTTGTTAATAGGAGTGCCCACAATTAAGTCCAGATCTTTTGTATGAAAGTCAAGTGCTTTCCCACTGGGCTGCATCCGCAGCACTATTTCATTTTGGAGTCATTTTATTTCCTTATAAACTATTTGAAAATAAGACATAACAAGGTAGAGATAAAAATTAATGGGCTAATAATCTAAAGCATGTCAGATACCATTTAAAAGATTATTTCGAGGTTAAGTCAATAGAAATGTATTAACTTTGACTTTAGAAAACTTGCTTAAAATAAATGTCTTTCCTCATCTTTGAGTCTCTAACTGTTCCAGGATTACAAAGACCAATATAAATTTAGAAACCAGAAACGTCCTTATAACTTCAAGAACTGGGTAGAAATTTCTGACAAGCGTTACTCCAAAAATGTATTGGCTTATCATTAATGTGAAGACTTTCTAAATAACAAGGTAGCATTTTTATTACCTCTTCCCAGAAAGACGCTTTTTACAATTACAAGTTTTACAGTTATCTTTCAGAATAAGGTAGGCATGGAGCTTAGCTCTTGAGTCTCAGGGAGAGTAACTAGTATCCTTCCTTACCCTATTTACTGCATGCCAATCACAGCTGTCACCCCGTGTACCAACCCCACATCCAGGAATGCTCTCTAATGATATCAAAGAGAGGACTATTGTCTTTTCAGGAAGAAAGGATAGTCATGAGCTAGGGAAAGATGGAGGCAGACTGGATTCTGAGCTTTCAGATGTGTAGGTAGCAGAGATGAGCAAGTGTCACTGCAGCATAATGTATCTAGATGGGTCTGGGGATGCCCCAGATCTAGCTATGAGTTCAACTCACCCTGTGGGCAGCAAATCGGCTCATAAAAATGTAAGTTATGTGAGTAGTACAACACTGAACCACAAACATGATAAGAATGTGACTCCATTCTACTTGGAGAGAGTTAAACCACACTTAAAGAAATATAGTGACTTTGGTTGACCACATAGTCAGCATGCACATACACTTAAAGTTTCTATGAAAATGCATCACTGTCAACAACAAGTAGCTCAGGATACCATACTCTCATGTGAGCCAGGATCAATATACATGCTATCTTGAGGAGCTTTCCAACCAGTATCCAGTTAATAATTTCTCTGTATAGTTTATGGGAATGAAAAAAATCTAAAAATTTGCATACTTCTTTGTATGGAAAAAGAAACTTTGATGATCCACACCATATAATGGCTCATGAACTAAATTAAATGATTTCTGTTAAAGACAAAGGATCCATTTTAATTCTCTAAGCAGGTATTTGCCAGACAACTCAAGTGCTGAATTATTTTTAAGCTATTAACTTCTGGCCTTGAGGTCTGTTTTCACAGCACATATTTTCCATATGTTATAGCACGACTCCACTTTGGTGGAACAGGAGCCATTTACACCTTGTCAGTTAAGAACTTCGATGTCAATTGGAAAGTGATCAAGTCATACTTCTGCTGTATCACAACTCTGTGAACCACTCCTTCCTGTAAACCAAACGCCCAGGCTCAGCTCTGCTCACCTGCCTTTAATAAGCCAAAGGGAAACTGAAACTATTATACGCTACATAAATCTTAGCGTTTGTGGAGTGCGAGTCATTTTCATCTTATGTGTGTTTGTACTCTTCTAAAATGTCATCACCCAGAATACTTATGCAGTGTTTTTTCGGCATGGCTTTGTAATGCTTCAAACTATTTTAATTCATATTTAAAGGTAGTTTAAATGTGTGTTCCTAGATCACCTGAAATCAAAGTTAGTCTCAATTTATTTTGATTGTGGTGTACAAAGCAATTTTTAAGTATCACTAATGACACAGTATTAGTGATAACACCCATAACTAAGAAATAAACTAAATACAGAAATTTTATGGAACTTTTTTTTTTAAAAAAATTAAGCCTGGTGTAGTGATGCACACCTTTAATTTTCCAGCATTTGGGAGACAGAGGCAGGTAGATCTCTATAAGCCCAGGGTGGCCTGTATAGAAAGTTCTAACCAGCACAGCCATGGCTAGATAGTCTTTTAAAAATTCCGAAAAATTCAGCCATTCTCAATCCTAGAGGGGAGGTTATCTTTCCTATTTGACATTTTTAAAGTAACTTTAATAAGCTCCCTTTAAAGTGTTTCACTATTTTTAAAATGGAGGGTTTAAAATATTCCTCCCATACAAATCGCACAGTGGGACATACTCTCAGTGCACATTTTGGCCACTGAAGACGCCTGTATCACTAACCCTCGGACCTCCACTCAACACAGTGGGGGGTGATAGTCATGACTGCGGCCTATTTTAAATTGTACTTTCTTAAAAGAAATGTTTAGCTTACATTTCCATTTCTTATATTCTGGTTCATGAATACCAGCAATCTATTGCAGTAGTTCTCTCTTCCAGACCCGAGAGAGAGGAGGTCTCCTCTGAGCTTCCAAATCAGTCACTGAGAATCACTGAGTCACAGGAATTTTATATCACCAATATCCATCTCATAGATGAAACTTCTGGGCTGGTTTTGTGTTTTTGATTGGTAGTTTGGGGTTTGTTGTCTTTGTGATATGTACTTATCTACGGCTCAGACTTTATTTTTTTTAATTCACTCTGTAGCTCAGACTGAACTGGAGACTGTGCTTCTTTCCACAGCCCAACAGGTGCGCTAGCACAGCGGGTTCGGCCACCACATCTGACTTCTGCATTGACTGTAATTTGAGGAGAAATAGACCATAAATTGGTCTGAGATCCCAAATGGGTGAAATTGGCCAAATCTCTTCTCAGAGCCAGGCTCTATCACGGTCACTGCCCAAGTACCGGCACCCACTCCGCTCTGCGCAGACGAGAACTTCCTATCTGCTTTTCTCCCTTCAGTTACGGAAAGTTCAAATCAATCCTTAAAATTAACTACTCATCACTTCGATCCAAGCTAGTGGGGATTATGTAATGAGCATCCAGTAAAGTACAAAGCATAGAATTTTGTTGGTTTGGGTGAGGAGATCTAAAGCTTTCATGAAGTAATTTTCTTTGTCACTTAAAACTCTTCAGAGAGAAATTAGCTGCTGAGCATTAAAGGGGAGGAGACTGCTAATAAATATCAAGCCAAGCTTACTTCCTAATTATGGAGAAAGTTAATTCCATTATTGTCACTTGGAAAGAACGATGGGAGTTTAAAAATAATTTAAGTGAGAAGGGATGTATTAAAAACAATTCACTTATTTTTTTTCCCTTGGCTAATTGTGTTTTATATTCCAGGAATGAAGCCAACACGTACAGTCGAAATGCATTCATTTTATTATTTTGATGCAATTCATATACCATTTGACAGTTTGTGTCTACCTTTCTGTGTTTTCCTTATGTAAGGCTGTGAGTAATTTATAATCATTACACCAGGAATAAGACAGGCTGCTGATGGCCTAGGTAAGGATTCAGCAGAAGCAAAATTTCCTTTGCTGTCATTTTGAAATGAACTAAAAATTAAGAGACCCGTAAGAATTTGTGGCCCCTTTAACAGAGCTTTCATTGAAACAACTCTCCAACTTTTCGAAATTTTACCACATTAAGTTAAGGTTGGGCAGAAAAACTTGGAAAAACTTAGTTATTGGAAACCTGTCCTCCCCAGAGAAAAAGACCTTTTTGTGCGCCCCCCCCCATGAGCCCTTTCAAACAGAGGCATGAATCCCCACCCCGCTCCTGTCTGTCTGCAGATCTCTGCTGCGGCTCTAGTCTCCAAGAAGCTGCCCCAGTCGCAGATCACTAACACATCCTCTTCCTCTTTCTCCCTATCTCTTCAGCCTAAGATACAGGCAGCTGCTTTTTAGGTGTGTGCGGGAAGGAGGTCATAGGAGAGTGGACTGCAGAGTAAGGAGCCTCAGGCATCCCTCCCAAGAGAGCTTGGCCATTTGAGTACCTGGCACTCCACAACTCGCCAGCATCTAGCCAGTGCTCTGACAACCTGCTGACACTTAGCACTTAGGTGGTGCCTGCTTTCTGTCCCTAGGTCAGATTTTCCCTCTTGCTTCGCTCTTTTTCCTTCAATGTGTTTTTGTCATTAATTATTTGAAGGCGAAAGAAAACATCTCAAGACAGTGTCCTCAGGAAATAGACATGTTTTCCTAAAACCCTTCTCTGCTCCTTTCCACCTCTGAGAGCTGGTGCGAAAGGCTCTAGTTTCAGCCACAGTCCAATGTGTTTCCCAACGGACTAGCTTTAATATATATATTTTTTTCTCCAGCAGGGCAACTCTTCCACCTTTCCAGGTTATACTACTGCCCATATTTAAATGAAGAAAATTTAACATGCAAGATAGTGTGAATACCGGGCGTGTGTGTGTGTGTGTGTGTGTGTGTGAAGATGTACATCCGGATTGCTTGTCCCACCCTGTCTAAGCCCTGCCTACTAGATGCAAGACAGTCAGATGGCTCCAATTGTCCTGTTAGGCTGAAGTTGGGCCCTCCAGAGCTCACCTGTCAGTGTCCAGGTAACTGGCCAAGTGCCAGCTGGGCCAGTTTCCAGAACACCTAGCGGGACAGTGCTCCCTCTCCCGCTCATTTGCTCAGCCATCCTACCTTCGCTTAAGGAAATTCTGATTTTATTTCTGCACCACCACCACCACCAAAGAGAGCAGGACCATTCCCCACCAAGGCTCCTTACCTCAAACAGAGGACCGATCTTGTTTTTCTCCAGGTAAGCTTGGATTCGGGTTTGTTGACGAGACGCCATGGGGAAACAGATGGGTCAGCAGAGAGAAGACAGTGAGCCTCGGCTGGGGACAACCCTACTCTGCCCCTGGATGGACCCAGGACAGAAGCTAAGGAGCCTGGGCTTTCTGGCACAACAATGGTTAGCAACCTACTGAGCAGCGAGCTCGAAGGGAGCAGGGCTCAGGGAACCCGGGCGAGGCTCTGCCAACTCAGACAACTCCGAGGCGATGGGAAAACTACATCGCATTCTGCAGCCCACCCGCTCTCTGCAGCGCCGCTGCTGAGGGGAAATCGCGGGCAGAGGCTGGTCTGTCCTCTGGGCGGCAGCAGCAGCAGGAGCCTATGGCCAAAGGCGAGTATCTGTGCAGCGCCTCCGCTAGCCAAGCCAGGGACAGCATGGGCCGCAGGGGCGACAGCGCGCGGAGCCGCCCAGAGCGCGCCACAGAGTGCGCCTTGCTCCTGGCTGCCAGGAACCAGCACCCAAGCTGCTCCCGAGGCGGTGCTCGTGCTCGCTCCCTAGCGACAGCGCCGCTCAAAAAGCCAATGGTAAAGGTGCTTCTTTCAAAGTGCACATAAATCTGGTGCTTGTTGGCTACTCCTTGGCAGCTACAACCACAGTTCTAAAGAGGATGGTCCTAACCACTCAGCTTAATTTTCTCCTGGCCAAGCGCTCTGCCTTCACTAGCCCTGGATGAGAAAAAGCCAGAGATGAGAATTATGGGTGGGTTTTGCTGCGAAAACAAAGTTGCTCATGTTAAAGAGAAAAAAGAAAGGAACAGATATTTTTCTTGGCCTTGAGCAAATCAGCCGCAACCAGCGTTGCTGCCTGAGAACTGATTGAAAATTCCCGAAGTGCAGACACTCAAAGGCTGGAAGCAACCCTTAGGCATTTGGCAGGGAGATGAATCAAAAGCGAGCCAGCTCTCTCTGTTTCCAAGTTTGCTTTGCTGCCTACACCTTCAGTTCTGTCTGATACACCTCTGGCTAGGGCTCAGGGGCTCCGATCTTCCCCCCAACAGTTCTTCCTCTAGATACCTAGTGAGCTCATCAATTTTACATAGTTTAAGATCTATAGTTATCACAGGATTCTGCAGAGTTCCTTGGATTTTTTTTAAATACGATATAAAACACTAAAGCCCCAAAGTTGATTTGTGAGGTTACAAACCATTGTGTATTGCCAAATCAGAATGTTTATACTAAAACTGCTGGTTGTCTCTACAATAATAAGCACCGGTTTCCTTAAAGCCGACTGCAACAGTATAGATTTCTTCTTTTTCGCACTGTGTTCCAGGTTTCTGTGGCTAGTGTCTGTCCAAGCTTTTTCTCTTCATTTTAAATTATCTTAGCAATGTGCACTAGTTAAGATGATAATGGATTGTTCCAGGAAGTCTTATAATAATTGCCTTTAATAATTCACATGCACGAAGTCTTCTACAGGAGCTAGGACATTAGCCTCTACCGATAGCTCGAACCAGACATGATTTGGGTTGGAAAGATGTCAGAGGAGCTGTTACTTTTGCAATCAGTCTCATGACATGCCAGGTACAGGCGGGAGTAATGAACAGTGAGGCGTCCTGGATTGTCGCATATTTCCTTTAACAGTTCAAAACTACACTTAAATACTTTCTAATAATGTTGGGAGATACTGAATACACATCACGAAATATATATACCAATATGTCTATGAAATACGTTGTAGAATTGGTATGCAGCCCTGGGAGTCACCTAAGGGCCCAATTTTAAATTTCACATTGTCCTGCAAGATCAGGACAGGCCTTCATCAAAGAACATCTTCTTCTTCTAAAATATAAGAGGAAGATCTTTCTTCAAATATATTAATTGATATAATTAACAATCTTCACTAAGCCCAGGGATTCTGCATTAATTTTCTTGGCCACAAAAGATAAAGCTTAGTTTGGCAACTGTTTGTATATTAAAGAAGGCATATTGTAAGTAAGGGTGCTACATCTCCAAGTATCCCAAACTTACATAACTGAGACATTTCCAAAGCCACTCTGCTACTACAAAAAATGCAATCTCTACTCCACAAAGCATGGTTTGTTCCATTTCTTACAAAATCTGACAGCATTGCTACTGGAAGTATTTTTTGCCCAGCTTCTCCATAGTAGACTAACATTAAGACTGAAACTTTAAAGGTAAAAGGCTCCACCCTTGTCTGGTGGTTTTCAGTCCTATGGAGATAACTGACAGCTACATATATGATGGTGTGCTAATACAGGGTAAAGAGGTGTACTGTGGCTACAATTTTCTTGAGGGATGTTATGAGGATTGGTGAGTCTGGTGTCCTTGATGAATATCTACCAAAGGATATAGTATCCATACAAAGTGTTGGAAAATTAAAAGTTTAGTTTCCTTACTAAGACTGGAGGAGTGAGATTTGAGGATGAAGTCTCAAGCTTCAACACTAAAAACTAGTGTGTAAGAGTACATAGGCATACCACAGGCTAGTGGTTGGAGAAACAGGGGTGAACGCAGATGAGGATCACGTGCAATAAAATAAAATAATCAGCATTTATCTTACTACGGTCTTAAATGTCTTTCTCAGGAGTGACATGTCTCGTGGGAAGTGATTATTTGGATTAGGCATTCTGTAAAATTATGACAACTAGAGTTAAGATGGGAGTCTGGCATGAAAAGAATGGAATTTTATGAAGATATGCATGAGAAGGAATCTGTTGATTAAATGTATGTCAAATGAGATAGGAGAAGGAAATTAGAATGATACTGAGTTCTGGTATAAAGTTAGAAGATGTCAGGTACTTTTTCAAGCCACCTATATAAAATCGATTGTGCTGTGTTTTAATTCAGAGTATCTCATTCTCAAATGGAGCCCATTTATATCCTATACCATATAGTGTATTAGCTTATACTATATGGTATAGGAAATTAGCTTATAAATATTAACATTCCCTGTGGAGAGGGCTCCATCTAAGAATGCAGAGTAATGAATGAGTTAAATTTTGATATATTGGTTCAGTTCACTAGTACACTTTTAGGCTAAACTTTGTTCCTATTTATGGTATTTATGGTCTGTTTCATTTCATTCCGTTCATTATATACATATTTGGCCTCTAAAGCTCCAAAGTATTTAAAATCGTGAACTGTATTTTTAATAATTTCCTTATATTTACAATATGCAAGTTCTTCATAACTGTATCTTTGGAACCCTACGACTCTGCATTTTAATAATTTTTGATCACTTATACCAATTTTGGTTGATTAGGGGCTGGAGAAAGGACTCAGCATTATGAGTACTTGCTGCTCTTCCTCAGGCAAGAGTCTACTTCCTAGCATCACTGTCAGACTGTCCATAAACCTCTATAACTCCAGCCTGGGGGTGATCCGATCCTTTTGGAAGATGCAAATAAACATAAGTAAAAATGATAAGAACACATAGTTTTAAAAGATTGATTGATACTTAATTCTGGTCTCGGATTAAATTTAACAAGCTTTTTCTGTCCACATTACCTTGGTATCCTTTCTCCATCTCTGGCCATTTTTAGTGAGACTATTTTGACCTTATTGTGCTCCAGGAGTGCCTGTCAGCAAAATTTACAAGTATACAGAATCCAATTTATAGAATGTGCTAAAGTCCTTCTCTAACTCCACTTGTAAGACAACTTGCACAGCTCCTTAAACAAATGATTTTCAATGAAAGGCAGAGCAGTGGCAAAGTCCAATTGACCCACCTCACATCCAATAGCAACATGACCTCTTGAAATTGATTCAACATGGAGGTCAGACAGCAGAGATAGTCTCTACAGGGTTCTTGAATGGAGCTTCTTGAGCCCTAAAGCATAGTCCTCCCTTTCCTTCATGACCTTTGCCTTGTCTACTTGCAATAAGCAGCAACAAGTATCTTCCCAAAGAATACGGTGGCTTTGAGCACTCTGTCCATGCAAGGGAAGGGAACACAAACAGTTTTCTCCCTTTCTGCCTGAACAGGTACAAATGCCATATCTACCATCTGAACATAGTCACAGTGATTTCTTTACTGAACCAATGCATTTCATCCTGGAGATAATGTCAAGAAGTTGGTGCTTTCAATTTCATCTTTTCCAGATGAAGAAGTGGAGACACCCAGCAAATAGCTTACCCAGAGTAAAAGCTAGCAAGTAACAGAATGTGTGCTTAAACCTCCATGATGGCTGAAACACTCATAGCCCTGCCAACTAATGCTTCATTTCCCTTTGCTTTGAGTTTGTTCACACCAGAGGTTATTTTGATACTGAATTTCAAGACTGACATAATTTTTGGCCCTATGCTAAATGAACACATTGTCTCTCGTGATTTTCAAAAACACCCATTCAATCACATTCACACTAACTGCTCTTAGTGGCTAGTAACTCAGATTCACTGGTACCATGGAATTCAGAACTACAATGATCCTGTGGTTTGACACAGCCCTGGCTTCCATTATTATCTAGTGGAATTCCATATCTTTTATTTTCACACTTAAATATTAGATTTTAATATTTAATTTTTAATATGTGGGTTCATAAGCAATCTCTATCTCAAAGACCTTAATCTATGGCAATAACTTTACAATAGGTTTATTTGTTAAGTCATGAACCATTTGAAGAATGACCAGAGATATCAGACTATATAGATATTTCTTATTTTATCAGTAAACTCTTCATCCTGGTGGGCTTCTACTTATAGTTTTGCAATGGCATTGTCTTGAGTTTTCATTCTAGTGTGGGTCTCTGTTAGGAAATGCAAAGTGATCAGGAATGTTCCATGATACTGGATAGATTGGAAGGAAGGAAATAAAACAAGAATGTCTGAGCAAACAAAAGACTATGTGCTAATGCAACATAATTCCACTCAATACATGCCTGAGGAACCAGGCACTCTGCCTAGGACAGCATGTTCTTCTGCTCCTGTCTAACTATCAAAGAATAAGCAATGTGAAACCGATTTCTCAAATACACTTCTCCATAAATGCCAGCTCACTTTCAGCTATAATAAAGCAAATCACAATAATCCTTGCACAACAGGTTAAAGTTCATTTTAGGTGAATTAGTGGAACTGCTATTGGACAGCATAAATTTAAACTTTAAATATAAAATGCTAGGATGACTTTGCACTCTGCAAAGATAATATGAGTTCTACAGTAGACAAAGCAATCAGCAAATTCTTTCCCTCTAAAGCAGATGCTGCCCCATATCTCACGGCTAACACTAACCCTCAGATGGTTTTGGTCCTAGGGGATAGATGATTTTGAGGAACCTGCATCCATTTATCTGCCCTTTACAAATACTGAAAGAAGGAGCATCTGTTGCTCTTGCAGAAATCCCAGTTCAATTTCCAGCAGCCACATTGTGGTTCACAATCACCCATAACTCCTGTTCTAGGGGATCTGGTGTCCTCTTCTGAGCTCTGAGGGCACCAACTTTGCATGTGATGACTCATACACAGACAAAACACTCATACATAAAAGAAAATGAATAAATGTTTTAAAAGGTTTTAACCAAAATATGCTGCCAATTCATAAGATAATGTTTGAAGTATAGACAGGAATCATGTTGAATATTTTGTGTTCAAATCTTGTACAATGAAGTTCAGATCGTGTACTTTAATGTAGCATTCTCTAGATACTTATAGTTAGTAATGTGGTTTGAATATGGTTATACCTTGTTTAAAATTTGGTTGTCATTATAACACTGGATGGAGTGTCACCTCATGGGGAGAGTTTGGGTATGGTGGTGGGGCCCTCCTGAATGTGGTAAAACTGTAGGTTAATTCTTGGTCTTGCAGGTACAATGGAGTAGTGACAGTTATTCAGACTCTCATCCTTCATGCTCCATACACGGTTCATGCATGTTTACTCTGTAGAAATGTGAGCCTAAATAAGTTTCTCCTTCTTGAATACTGTTACAGCAGCAGGAAATGCACAAACAATTAATGTTCGGCTTAACAAATAGTGTTGATTTTATTCTGTGCCTCCACTTCAGAACTCTCCCCTCTCCCCTCCCCCCTCCCCCCTCTGCCCTCTCCCTCTCCCCCTCCCTCTCTCCTCTCTCCCCTCTCCCCTCCCCCCTCCCCTCTCCCCT
>NW_021604566.1:14670148-14692868 GCF_004785775.1 Grammomys surdaster
GAGAGAGAGAGAGAGAGAGAGAGAGAGAGAGAGAGAGAGAGAGAACATAAGTGTGTAACTGTAACCTTGTGTGTGCCAGAGAACATGTGTAGATGTCAGAGGATGACTTGAAGCCATCAGTTTTCTCCGTCTGCCACATGGGTCCAGGAAGGAGATTAAACTTCAGTCATTAAACATGGTGGCAAGCATCTTTACCTGTTGAGCCGTTTGGCCAGTCCATAAAACTTGTTGTTTAATACAGCCCAAACCCTAAGACTATTTTAGAAATTTTACAATGAACCAGGTTGTGAACATTTTACATTTTATTGCATTATTTTCAAAACATCATTTAAGCAAAACAAGTTAGGCAATTACAGAATCATGCTCCTAGTAAAGTGAAAGACACAAGTTCTGTGTTGTTTGGGGTGAATATTGTACTGGGTATTGTTTTTAACAAAATCTTAAAAGTTTGATTTTATCAATAAAGACTCAAGAGCCAGATGCTAGGGCGAAAACCTGCTAGTTCAGAAAGTATCCAGCTAACCTTCTTCCTCAGCCAGTGTCCCAAAAGAAAAAGCAAGCTCTCCTTCTCTGTGGTATTTTAAAAACCCTTCAAACTGAATGTCCTTCCCTTCTACTTCCTGTTCATGTCCTTATCTATCCCTGTCTTCCTAGCTCCCTCTTACACTTTATTTTTTTTTCCTATGTTTACTCCCAGAACTGATCTCTTTCTCTGCTGCTAGACCTATAGTTGACTTTCTTTAATTCTGTTTAAAATAAACATAAAATTCTTGGATTAAAATTAACTGTAAACAGGTCTTTCCAATCAATAACACAATCTTGGGGTACAGAGTTTGATCAAATATCCTGTAATATCCAGAGCAGAATCTAACGCTTTGCTCAAATTCCACCACTAGATAAACTCCAGTCTCAAGACATCTTTGTAAAGTATGTTTACTCTGATCCCCAAATAAATGGCTTTTCCTGTCATTTGTAATGTCTGCTGATACCTTCATAGTTTAGTGCCCTCAGTGGAATTTAAGTTTTTCAGAGTGTAATTTTCACAATGGCAGCTAGACTAGCATTGGTGACAAACTCAGAATTGAAGTGTAGATCTGGGAACTCTGTGACTCCCTGTCACTTTCCTTATCTGTGTTAAACAAGAGTAGGAAGCAAGAGCTGGCCAAGAAAACTCTACACTAATTTTGGTGAAATACAAAATTTCAAATCTTATCAGTTTGAGTTTAAATATCTGTGTTCTTTCAGTTTATTACACAGGACCAATTTCAATTGTTACTGTTTTTAGTATTGCTAAAGAAATATTCATGAAAAAAACAAGTAATATTCATGAGAGGTGATGAAACACTTTATTAAGGATCTTTATTTTTATTATTTTATTTATTTATCTTTTTATTTTTATTTATTATTTTATTATTTTATCTATTAAGGACTTTATTAAGGATCACTATGATGTTAAGGGGCTGTGTGCAGTAGAGGTCACAGATTAGGTCCAGTTTCAAACACCAGTGGCAAAATTGGAATCCACAGCAAAGGAATGGGGTGAAAAAATAAGTGAATAAGAGAGAAAACAATCTGAATGCTTTCGGGAGATTGTGACCAGATCAATAACTTTTATTCTTATTAAAAATAGAACAAATGTACACAAACAACCCAAAGTTGAGGTCTGGTTAGAGAAGGACCCAAGGAATCTGACTGAAGACAGACAGACAGATCAAGGAAATAGTTACAAATATTCACTAACTCTTCTATTAAATTGCAATTATAACTAATCAATCTGCTGCATAAATATAAAGAGGCATGTGTTTGTACATTGCCGTATATTTTTGATGTCTTCCACTATTTTTTAGAGAAATGATGCAATATAAGAAAATGTATAGATGTATGGTCTGTGCAATATGATATATGTTAGCATTTTAAAAGTTTTCTTCACTGTGAGCAGAATGCCTCTCCCATGGCTGGTTTACTTTTAAAAATAGCAAGAGACTGGGGGATCGCAACTCTCACATGCAGAATGTCCAGTCAGAGCCACACCTCCCTCTTCTGGTCCACATACCCTAAGAGATAATATTTCTCTGTTTTAATCTTCCCAGGCTAAGTGACAAGCAACTGAATGTCATCCTCATACATGAGAGATATCTGAAATTATTCAAAGTAGTCCATCCTAACCTGGTCACTTTATCCTGGCCTTTTTCCAGAAATTCTTAGGAGGTCATGATCTAGGGTGTCTCCACCATTCTGCTTTTTATCTCCTGACATGTGGCTTCTATAGTGTGTCCTCGATACCATCCAGATGCTCCCAACTTAGGATGAAGATTGCAAATCAATGCATAATTAATTCTTCCCACATACAGGACACCCTAGCCCAGCAACACAGTGCACTGTGGAGTATCAGTGCTTTTCACTTGTGATCCTGTGGACTACTGGGAGCTGTTACTGCTATTATCAGGAGAGATTATACTACATGCTATTTGACAAGGAACAGATCCAAATTCACCAACTTAATTGTAGTTTCTACTGCACACATGGCCACCACTGTGAAAGTCAAACACTGGCAACTAGAACCATTATGGACTGGATTTCATCTGCAAAATCAACTTTCCATTAGTATGAGTCTTTCTTGGGTCTCCATTGTGAATGCAGTGGGCTGACAATCAGAAGAACACAGAGTGAAATTCTGTACTCTTGAATCCTAGTTCCAAAACATATCATCTCTCAGGACTGAGCAAGTAGGTCTAGAAGCCTCATCTTCTTCTGATGTAATATTAAATACATCAATATGCCTATTGTAGAGTTATGATCAACCAACTTTAGGGGTATTTTTGTTATTTTTAGATGCATAGTATTTTTAATTGTCAAGCTCTTAAATATATGGTTGCCAAATAGTAAGTATTTGGTGAACATTACTGCTGACAGCAGGAAGTTATTTCATATGTCATCTGTTTTTCTTCCTTTTTATATTTTTAAAGGCAAGTGAAGTCTATTCAGAAAACAAAAAAAAATTGGCCTGCTCTTCTTGTTTGTCTTAACATCATAGTCTGAAATGATTTCTATTTTACTGTTCAGCCACTGAGGACAATTTGGAGATTTATAATTGAGTAGGCTATATATACAAGTCAATTTTAAAAATGAAAAGAGAAGAAATACAAAGTAACCAGACTAACTTGAAGTCATTGCAACAAGCTAGATTCTCATTTGGAGGTAGAAAGTATAAGTTCCCTGAGCTTATTTAAAACAATATATTCTCTTTTATGTTGGAGTTCAACTAACACCTGATATTGGTAAGTTTTTTGAGTTTGGTGTTCATAAGTTATTCTAAAAACACTAACAAAACTTTGATATTTTTAACTGAAGATACTTCCCTAGCCAAAGCTTTAGACATCTAAACAATGTCTTAAAAATGACAATTCTGTATACGTTGGTGTCAATTCTATAAAGAGCTTTCTTTCTATGTGTAACAAATCATCCAGATAACTAATTCCGAAAACTAGCTCTGGCTAGTCTAAGTATATTGTGTGGATCCCAGAAAAGAATGCAGAGCCCTGGTTTCTGTTGCTAATGGTCATCATGTATTCCTTTGAGTTCCTCTCAAACAGTAACTATGGTTTTTATAGCATGGTATGTCACACACGATTCCTTCTCTATTGTCCCCATGAAAAGGGGACATTTATTTACCACTTCACTATTAACCATAAGAAAAAAGAAATATAGTATAATTCAGGCTAAAATGAACAATTCAATACTTCAATAAAACCTGTATTATTGGAAATACAGACCAATATAATTAGTCAAGAAAAGGAAATGGAAAATCACATTGGGATAATAAAACAACATTTCAAAGGATGAAATAAAAAACAGCCAATAGACCCAAGACAGGAGGAGGTCAACATCTCCAGCCATGAGAGAAATGCAAACTGAATCCACACTGAGATTCCCTCTCACCCCAGTCAAAATGTCTGTCATCAAGAGTAACAGACACTGTTGTGGATAAATAAATTCTTGCTTACTGAAGATAGAAATGTAAATTAGTCTAGACAATGTAGCAAGGTCATTAAAAAAGCTAAAGACAGACCTGCCATATAACCTCACATGTACCAGCATTCCTGGCATGTACCCAAATAGCTCTAAAACATACTACAGAGACATTTGCACATCCATGTTTATTGCTTGGTTGGATCCCAACACCTAACTTAACAATTGGCAGTTGAGGTATTCCTCACAAATACCTCAGCTCTGCCGGAGGTAGAGACAGGAGGACAACTGAAACTTAATGGCTTCCAACCCAGTGGAGAGATAAGCACTGGTTTCAAAGTACTAAGAAGACAGTGATGGAAGAGAACACCTGATACACTCTTCGGACCTCTGCTCACTTGAACACACATACACATAAACAGATACATCTGATACACTCTTCCAGACTCTACACACATGAACAGACATGCATATATGTTCAGAAATACCCAGTACTCACTTCTGGCCTCTGCACACATGAACACACAAACACATATGTACAAAACCACCTGATACACTCTTCCAGCCTCTGCACACATGAACACACATATACATATGTTCAAGAACACTTAATACACTCTTTCAGCCTCTGCTCACATGAACATACATGCACATATGTACAAAAACACTGATATACTCTTCCAACCTCTGCATACATGTACAGAAACATATATGTGTGTACAAACACTTATATGAACAAATAAATAAACATTTTTAAAAGTTAAATTCCTTAAGTAGAAATAATCTAAATTCTTAAATATCCATCACTAATGAAATATAAAATATATATCCATATGATATATTATTCTTTAGTTATAAAGTTAAACAGAATTAAGGATGAATATTCAATAGAAGAAACACCATATCCTGTATGTTTCTTTCATAGGAAATATCCATACTAGTAAGTCTACAGAGAAAGAAAGTAGGTTAATGGCTGCCTAGAGAAGACTAGGATATAAGGATTCTGGAGGGCAATAGGGAGGACCAGGAAGAATCAGGGGGAGGAATGTGTTAAATTTCTTTCTGGGGTGATAAAAATGGCCTAACACTCACTGTGTGAATGCTTGCATATATCTTTATGAATATGCTAAAACTTTTCAATGCTGCATTTTAAATATATGAATGGTTTGATTGTGAAACTTACCTCAGTAAAGAAGTTATTTTAAGAATTTACCGTAATTGTTAAATTTTGTAATTTCCAAGCTTCTCTTGGAATAAGAAATTTTGTTATAGAAAAAAATGTATTTTTATAACACATGCCCATGGAATCATAAACGGATCCCTAAAAGAACTTGTATTTGGTGAGCAGAATAAATTTAAAAGCAAAATGGAGTCAAATGGCCTTACATTAGCTTAAATGATAAATACTTCTGGGATTTCAGGAACTGAAGCCAGAAAGAGGCAGGTGTGTGGGGTGATTTTAATTGGAGTAAAATAAGACATATAAACAACATTTTATGTAATTTTGTTTCATTTCTTTTCTCCTTCTCTTAGGAAGTCTTGGGTAAGAGCCTTCATTCTGTCTTCCTCCCTGCACTGTGGGCCCTGTTTTGAAGGGCAGACTGCAGGAGAGGTGTGAGCTAAGGCGCAGCCAGCATCTGCAAGGCTAGTGAGCTTCATTTTTAGGGAGATTATTGAGTCTCTCTATTTCTTTCTCATTTTTTTTTCCAATCAGTTCTTTGGCTTAATGCTGCAAATATCTGGCACTTTGTCCTTTTTTTTTAAATAATAGGGGCACTTTTTAGAATTACCCCCATTTATACATCGTCTGTAGTACACTGATTTTCATTGCTCTTAACACTTCTCTGCATGATGGAAGCAGAACCCATTCACCAATGCTCCTGTTCCAGGTTTTTACTGAGGCAAACACTGCTGCAATAAAGTTTCTGTACATGTCTGATGTTCCAATGACCTAGATGTTCTGCAACCCATGAGCCTAGTCAAGAAATCACTTCTCAGTTACAAGGACAAGCACATTCACATGCTAAGGTGCTGTGACATTGTGCTCAAAGGTGGTGGCAGCAATTTACAATCTTTCCATAACTTCAGAGAGATTCCTTTGCCAGAATCTTCATCATAGTGAAGGTGAAGTACCATAAAATATGTGGGTCTCAGTTCCAATTTTACTAACCCAACACTCTACTGAATGCTCGGCTTGTATTATATAAAGTGATAAAAAGCCCCAGGCCAGACATCTTGTCTGCTCTGCAGCTTGCTGTCCCCGTTTTCAGTCCTTTCTTTATTTCTGGCCCAAGGCAATTCCCTGACTCTAGCAATTCTGCTATGTATCCATGAGGATGTTAGTTATAATTTATTGAGTGACTCTTGGTGCTCAGAACTGGGGTACTTTAAGCTATCTGCATTGCCAGGCACTTAAATCCATAACAGTGCTTTCGGCGCCTGACCAGTCTTTAAACATCCCCAGATGTTAAACACCATAAGAAAATAAATGAAATCAAATTAGCAATGATAATGAACTATTAAGCTCTTCTTTCATGCTTTCATTACTCAACATGAAGTCAGGATAGCAAAGTAACTAATGGTAATAACTCTATGGCCAGTTGCTTGGGTTTGAATCCTAAGTGCATAATGGTAGGGCAAGGAATTTCGTCTCTTGGAGCTTAAGCCTATCCTGGACAGATGCTGTAAGGATTCAATGCATTAGAATTCATGGAATGCTTCAGTCTATATCTGGCAATTAGTATGTGCTATGCAATCACTTGATAAATAAATAAAATGGAATCCTGAATACTAAGTATGCATTTTCAGGTTACCCATTAATATTTTAGTAATAGTTTTCCTCCAGCATTCCATCCCCAGATTAGGCAATATAAAGTTTGCAATAGCACAGCACAACTTTATAATTCTAATGAGCAATGGATTTAGCAAAGGTATCTCTGTGCTTATGAATAGAAGTGAACTAGTTGGTGTCCATTGTGCCCTAAACATAAATAATCATTTGCTTGTTCAACCAATCAATTACATATGCTTAAGAGCAAGTGCATTATGTCCACTTATACAGGGTAAGCCAGTGCATTATACAGTATAAATGCATTGCACAGACAGAGAGTAAAGAAGAATTCTGTCCCATTCGTTCTTTGGCCTCAAAGTTGGCCAGTGTCCCATCAGCATCCCTTTTCTGACCTTTCTTCTTCTCATGCTGATTACTGCTTTCGACACAGCTCCCGTCACTCAGCACTTTTGTGTTCAGAAGGAGCTATCTATGCACAACACTGCATAAAGATTTTGTGGTCATCAGTATTGTGAATCCATAATCATCATGGAGACAAACCTCTGGTATGTCCAAATTTTTTTCTAGACAAAGTTAACTGTAGCTGGGATACCCACCCTAAATGTGTCCCATAATTCTATGATCTAATGTCCTAGGCAGCACTTCTCAACCTGTGGACTGTTACTCTTTTGGCAAACTTGTATCTTAAAGAATATTTACATTATGATTCATGACAGTAGCAAAATGACAGTTATGAAGTAATGACAAAATAATTTTGTGGTTGGAAGTCATTACAGCATGAAGAACTGTATTAAAATGTCATAGAATTAGGAAGGTTGAGAATCACTCTCCTAGACTGAATTAAAAGGAGAAAAGAGGCAGAGCCTTAGCATTCATTGTTCTCTGCCTCCTGACTGTGGACACTATGTGATCAGCCAGCTCATGTTCTTGCTGCCATGCCTCTACACTATATTCCTGGAACTTTTACTCAGCCATAGCTGAACAACTCTGTTGTGGGAGTACATGCTATGTTTCCATTCTAGATTAGATTATTATATTGTGTTATAGGAACACTGAATTGTGAATTCTGTTCTTTTCCTAAGTTGGTAACTGGGGAGGAACAATAAGGACAAGTTTTCATCATGCTTATTCCTTAAGGATTAGAACATAGGGAAAGACCACCTCTCACATGTGCATTCAGTTTACATCGTGAAAGTGATTTGGGACTATTTGTTGATGCAGCGCATCTTGTCCTACCTTGGTTGCTAACTGCTTGCTATAAATATTTCCTTTTTCTTCTACTAGGCTTTTGTTTCTCTGCTACTATTTCTAAGTTGTTCTAACACCCCATTAATACTGATTGTACTCAAATAACCAATTCTAACATAACCCAAGAAACATCTCTGTCTTTCCATCTGTGAATGATAGATTATGAATCAGAAAGAACTGGGGAAGAGCAGGTTAAGAGCAGATTTAAATTTTTTTTCATTTTTAAAATAGACTCAAGATAATTTAAACACAGGTATTTGTGTTTAAGAATTTAAACTAATTTCAAAACTAGATGAACAATATTAACATAACATCCTTTGAAATACTTTCTTTTAAAATTTTAATTACATATACATATGTGTATCTGAGTGTGTATATGAGTGTAGTTCCCACAGAGAATGTCAGATTTCCTGGGGCTGTAGAGGCTGGCACTTGTAAATTGCCTGACATGCGTGCTAAGAACTGAGCATTGGTCTTCTACAAGAGCACTATGCACTCTTAGCAATTGAGCTATCTCTACAGCTCCTAAAAGAACAGCAATTTTAAAGAAGGAAAGGCATCTTAACAAAGAAAAGGAATTCCTTGTAACAGAAACACTGTAGAGAAAAGCCATAGGTAGTGATGGGGAGTGGCAATGAGCCCAGGCTGACCCTACAGAGGGGCAGAGGACAGAGAGGAGCTGGTTTCTCTGTGATGAAGGGTGACTACAGACAGCACCAAGGTCAGAGTGAGAAGCTCAAGCTTCATTTTGTACTTAGAGCCAGAAACAAGGCTTTGAAGCTTGGGGTGACCAGCTGATGCCTGCCTGTATTTTGTGGATATTATTCTGGTTAACAAGTTATTCCAGCAGACTTCTACAATATAACCAAACAAGTTACATGTTCTAAATAAATTACAGGTTCTAAATGAATCTACTGTCTCATAAAATTTCCCATGTATTTTTTATTTACTTTTAATAGTTCTACTGTGCTGCACATGGTGATGTAAATCTTTAATCCCAGCAATCTATTAGCAAGGAGAGACAGATCTACCTAGTTTATATCTCAAATCCCAGTTCTGCCAAGATTAAATAGGAAAACACTGTCTCGAAAATAAAACAAAATATCAACAACAAATATCATTTCTACAATTCTAGCATAACTTTCCTTGAAAGAGTCCTCTCAAAAATATCAGTTTTCTATGAGAAAAACAAAACACTGGTACTGTAAAAATTTGTACTAAAAGTGTACATTTCTTGATTTATACATGTGTAATATGGTATTCTCTTAATGCTCATTTTGACATTAATACTACCTATACCTGTCCTTTGTTGAATTCCTTGCTTCTGTTTTTGAACTAATTTACACTAACTTTCTCCTCTTATTATAAGTAAAATTTCCTGCCACATGTTCATAAGCAGCAGGGCAAAATGGTTTACTCATTTGTTTGGACAGCCCTCTGGAGTCTCTGGATAACTGCTCTCTCTGGGAAAGTTACCTCTTTACTCCCCAGCCCTGGTGGGAATTTGCATCACCATCATTCTGGGTGTCACTGACAGATGTCACTGGTTCCCAGCTTCCCAGCTCCCATGTCTTTTCCCTCCTGGTTTACAAGTATACTTTGATTGACCACCATCCAGTAAATTCTTGGCTAAGGGAACATGAAAGATCTTGGTTTTGAGAGTTTTGTGGGTTTCAGAATGTTTTAGAACTAGAACTCATGGTGAATATGTTCATAGAAATATATTTGATGGTGATAGTATAAAATTCCAGTCTTAAGTGCCACCACTTCCATTCTAAATGGCCACTCTAAATGTATAGAAGTTCATTTGGTTGTACAGTCTTGGGTCTGATTAATTTCAGTGTATAATATGTTTTGTTTGTAATATGTTTTATAATAAATTTTAAAGAAATTTTAAAATTTTAGATGGCAAAAATGTTTTATTTTAATTTCATTATTTGAAGCTAACTTGGAAATAACTAAGAACTTGACAGGAATGATCTCAATATCTTGTGGTTAAAAAGGCAAAGACCATTAAGATTCCATGTTTTGTTAACAACTGGCTCTTTTCTTATACATGATTCTTAACCCCTCACTTATTAAACCTTCTGAGTTACTTCCTTCTAAAGTGGGGTATTGACAGTCTTTCAATTTTACTCATTCTAGGGATTCCAACTTTCATTCTGTAGTGACTAGTGAATATAAAGGCATGTTTCATACTGTTTCGTTGCTTATAAAGATTCTGATGCAATTATTTTATCCACTTAAATTTACTTTCTTTAGATGCCCTGCATATTTGCCAGCTACATGCTCTCTTAAATGAGTTATGAAATCCAAGTATGTCTGTTTCATCTGTTCATGAATCCTTTGAAAAGCAGCTATTAATTTTGAAGAAATTTATCTGAGCAATTTTTTATTATACTTATTGTCTTTAAGATTACTTTAGAGGCCAGAGAAATGGTTCAGTGCTGAAGAGTACTCAACTGCTCTTCTGAATGTCCTGAGTTCAATTCCCAACATCCACATGGTATCTCACAACTGTCTGATGCTGTCTTCTGGTGTGTAGATGCACATGCAAAGTACTTATACATAAAATATATAAATAAATATTTTTCAAGAAAGTATTTTAAATGGCTTGCAGTTGTTATTCATCTCAAATCATTTCATATTATTTAGTCATTTCTTCATGATAGAAACTATAGTTTTCTACAATTTCACATACTTTACTGTACAGTATACTGCTTTTGATTTCCAGCTAACTCAAAGAACATATTTTGCATGCTTCTGATCATTAAAATTTCTCTGGACTTGGTAGAAAGGCCAGTGTATGGTCCTGGTAAATATATCATGATTACTTAAAAGGAACACACATTCTGTAGTATTTGCAAGTAGTTTGGCAAAATAGATTTAGTCAAGGTAACAGATAGGTTTTTTTTTTCAAAAATGATCTGTTTGATTTTTTTATCAAGTTCTGTCAAGTGCTGAAAGAATGGTGTTAAATGTTTCAACTCTGACTACAACATTATTTCCCTCTGATCCTGATCTTATTGACTCTTGAATTTTATAACTATTAAGACAGAAAAAAATCATTTGTGAATGGACAATACTTTATGAACTGATCCTTTTGGTGTGAAATGTGTGTTTTTTCTCCCCAGAGTTCCTTCCTGAGGATCTGAAGTTTGATACAGCATCATTTCCCCCCAGCCTGAAGCTCTCCTTTCATGACCATTTTTCAGGGCCTCTGCTGGGAAAACAGTTCCTTTTCCATATCTACAATTGCCTCTATGATGTCTTTTTCATTTTTAGCCGCTACAGACATATGAGTTTCTGAATTGACAGATTTTTTTTGTGCTATTTCAGAATTCTGAATGTATTATTGTGCTATCTTATTCACTAATTTAGAATGTGTTCATTTTTGTTTCTGCTTTCAATATTTGATTTCAATATTTTAATGTTGAATGAAAATGTGGGTTTATTACTAATTTTCATATTGAAATTCATTAATTTAAAAAAATAATATTTAAATATAATTGCCATATAGTAAACCAGCGTAAATTTGGATAAATACACACACACATACACACACATATGCTTATATATACATATATGTGTGCATATATGTGTTTGTATGCATATATATATATACATATATATATGTATATATATATATATAAAACAAAAGTAACATGTATGTATGTATATATGTACGTTACTTTTGCATTACTCCAATCAAAATACCTGGCAGAAACAGCACACAGGAGAAAAGGCTTATTTTGCTTATGGGATTCAGGGGGTTTCAAGCCTAATCCCTTGACCCTGTCCCTGTACTGTAGCAGCACATCATGACAATAGGAGAATGGGGTGGAGAACAACTGGTTGTACTGCAGCAGACACAAAGAAGAGCCTGACAAGAACTAGATGTGGGCTACAGTCTTCAAAGGCCCAATTCTAGTGAGCCGGTTCTGCCCCTAAAGGTTTCAGATTTCCCAAAATAGCACCACCAGCTGGGCAAGAAGCATTCAAAACAGGAGCCTGAGTCAGGTATTTCAGCCTCAAAGCACAAGATTAAAATATCAAACACATTCATTATACCAGAAGCTTCCTTATGCCATTTTACACACAACCCTAGAGACTGTCAGTGATCTCCTTTGTCACGACCTGTTTTTGCTTCCAGAGTTTCCTAAATGTTGAATCATGTGCTATTTTGTATAAACACATTCAAGCACCATAATTATTTGATACCCATACATTACTGAATGGATCATTATCTCACACACTTTAATTACTTATTAGAATCCTGTTGAACAGATATTTTTATCTTTTAAAAAAATATTTGTATCTGCTCCTCTGGCCCCATGATAGTATTTCTATGAAGATTCATAGACACACTTTTTACTTCTGTTGCACAAATACCTTGTAATGAAGTAATGACTGGATCATAGGGTAATCAGCTTTGTCATCAGCATGTGCTCAGAAACTTAGTATCATTCTTTTCAAACTACTCGGAAATTTATCAATAGCATCTTTCTATGCCACAGAACACTGGAAGGAGTCTTCATTCTTTTTATTCCTGTATGACCATTTGTTCCATTACCATGTTAAAAAATATCTTTTCTCAGTTGAATGCCTTTTATATCTTTGTAGAAAATAAGTGATCCATATGCTAGATATATTTCTGGACTTTCATGTCTGTTCCTCTGATTTCATTGTTTCTATGCCAGGACCACTGTCTATACAGCTGTCAATTTATACAATTGTTAAAAATTCACATAGCATTCACTCTCTAACTTTCTTCTTGTCTTTTTTTTTAATATTTGGGTCTCCATTTTGGATACTGACACTTAATATAAATTTTGTATCCATAAACTCTGTTTGGATTTTACTTAAGCTTCTACTGCCTCACGAATGTAGGAACAATTTACATCTTCACAGTATTGAAACTTCTGGCCATGAAGCTAGTATATTTTCCACAGAAAACACTAGTACCCAAAACTATGTTTTTTCATAATGTTTGAACCACTCCATGTGGTACTAATTTTGCATTACTCTTAAGTTCAAAATTATTTTAAATCTGGAGATGGGTCTTTTCTTCCAAATTTCATGTTTTCCTGGAATTTACCTATATTTATTCATTGACTACTACCTTAGGACAACTGTCTTCTATAACTGATCTAAAAATTATAGGTACTGTCAAAGGGTACTCTGGTCTCATGGTAAATTACTTGAGCCCCACACCGAAAGTGACACCTCAAGTAACTTGTTTGTAAAGTTTCCCACTATTTTCTGCAACCTCTATTTCTACTGAAGATTTTCTTGTATTTATTTTTGGAATTCTCTTTTCTACAAGAAGTTGTTCTTGAGGCTGGAGAGATGGCTCAGTGGTTAAGAGCACTGACTGCACTTCCAGAGGTCCTGAGTTCAAATCCCAGCAACCACATGGTGGCTCACAACCATCTGTAATGAGATCTGATGCCCTCTTCTGGTGTGTCTGAAGACAGCTACAGTGTATTCATATATAATTAATAAATAAATCAAAAAAAAAGAGAAGAAGTTGTTCTTAAATGTCTCTGGTAATCTTTAATCAGCCTTTCCTTTGTAAAGAAATTCCTCAACAGGCAGATTTCAAGACCGACACTGATGGTTATAGCTCATTTGACAGTGAGGGTATCTCGGGTGACATCATGCTGAGATATTTCTGGCCAGTTTGATAGGATGTGCATACATCTGGGTCTTTCTGGTGGGCCTGGCGAATAGATGGTCAGATATCTCATATAGACTCCATACTTCAAATACACTGTCTAACATCGTTGTGATTCACATAGATACAGATCTTTAGGAAAGCTTGTCTTTCCTCATATGACTTACGTAGAAGTAGTCTCCTGTAAATGTTGTATTCTCAGTAAATTTTCAGTACAGAACTTTTACTGTCCCTCGGGAACTAGCAGGGTGACCTCTGTTGTGAATTTCTCAGACTTTCTTCAAAGACTCCATTGATCTCGTCCTTCTGGACTAACCTTCATGGGTTCAAAATTCTTTATGGAGTATAGAACCTCCTTTGGTAAATCCAAACACATTCTTTATAGGTAAAACAGTGCCAGAATCATCTGTCATTTTTACTAAAATAGTTTCTGTTGTGAGATTTTTTATGAGATACTTGTTTCTGTAATGCATTGTGACTAATGTGTCTGCATTTTGAGTAGTACATTCATCTGCATAGGTTATCACCTGAGTAAATGTATCTAGCAGTTTGCCAGCTATTACCAATTTTACTTAATTATAAAGATATAATTACTATTTGCAGTATTTAGATGCTTATGTCTTAAATCAGTGATATATTTTCAGCCTGTTGCACAGAATGATCTTTTTCTAGATCTCTGTTACTAAACTATTTGAAAGAGAGTCCAGAAGCTGCTGTGTGGAATCTGCTGAAGCATTAGAAAAAAATATTTTCCAAGTAAATCCTTCAAGAATTGCAAATCGAAGCAGCAACTCTTAGGCATGAGAAATCTGACATGACAAAGTTATATTCTTACAGATATCATAAGACTGAAGTCTACAAGAACTTCATAGGGCAGTAAGTGTATAAAAGTGAAATTATAAAGAATAATGTCTTTATTTTAATGAATCCAGTGTTAGTTTCAGAATGCATAGATGAAATACATCTCTGAAAATAAGCCTACTGCCTATATTTGAGGATGCTTAGAAAGTCTCTTACCCTGAAAGAAAAGTAAATGAAAATTTGACCATGAGTGAGTTTTCTTAATCCCTGTGTATTCTATAGAATCAAAGAAATGAAAGGTAAATATAATTGTATCAGTTGCTTTTCTTGTTGATGTAACAAAACAGCTAAGAGAGAAACCTCCAGACTTTGGCTGCCAGTTTGGAAGTCTGTAAAGGATAGACAAAACATGGTGACAGGAGCAAACTCAGCCTACACAGCAGCAATGGGACTACCTGTTCACATGAATAGTATTGAGAAATAACCTCCCAAAGTAGTGTCCCAGGCTCAACAGCAAATGTTCAAACACATTAACCTGAGGGAAAAATTTCAAATCACACATTAGTAATTTAATCAAAACAACATATACAACAACTTAAAATGATTAAAAACAGAGCTTACTTTATAACTGACCCTAGAATGCAATGTTTCAGAGTATTCACACCATTGTGAAGGTGTTGTCAAAGGGGGAGCATAATTTGATCCCTGCCAGGAAGCAGAAACAGCGTGCTAGGGTTGTGTAGGAAGAGGGCAAGACAAGAAAGTTACAGTCCTTCCAGTGCCTGGCTCAGTAACCTACTTCCTCCAATTAAAATTATGTCCTTCCCTTTTCCACTTCACAATAGTAACTTTGCATTATTTGACAGAAGCCTTCTGTGAAAGTCCTAGGGAAGGGAGTTTCCTAGAAATGGCCTACCATTTTGGATGGCTGTAATGGGTGCACTCTGTAGAGGCACAGCCCCAGGGACTTCATCCCAGAATTGCTTCTCACTGCTGATCTGCCTTTCCTGCCACTATTACATAACCTAATGATGCCAAGGCACCAGCCCATCCTATTGGGCAAATTTCCTGCAGATCAACATGATGATGACCTTTGATGATTAATGCCATTTAGATTAACTAATGACTTTAAAGTATTCCCAATTTGATTCAAATTA
Source organism: Grammomys surdaster (assembly GCF_004785775.1). Lineage (NCBI taxonomy): Eukaryota > Metazoa > Chordata > Mammalia > Rodentia > Muridae > Grammomys > Grammomys surdaster. The sequence continues at coordinate 14,685,792 of NW_021604566.1, forward strand.
TTTTGCGAGGAAGGTTTAAGAAGATGGTTTTAGTTGTTTGGCAGAAAGATATAATAAACATAGAATCAAAAATAGAATGTGTCCACTCCTCATAGAATAGTAAGTAAAGGCTGCATAATAAGCAATACAGTGACTTCTCACAATTACACTAAGAAGATAAATTGGCTTGGGACAGATTTGTGATCAAGAAAAAAAAATCATTCTAGATCAGTTCCAAGGATGAAGCCCCATGTGAGCGCCATGATAAAGCAGGGCCATATGAAACTGCTGCTTTGAACTTGACATGAGCTTATAGACGGAAGCACTACTTTGAACTTACTATTGTGATCCTCTGTAACTCCCCCTTTGTGTAACATTTTATGAATGAGGTAATTTTATAAAGAACTTTTCTCTAAGAAGGTATACAAATCTGAAAGACAAAATAAAGTGTGGCTCAGCCAATCCATCAGATGTGTGTGTGTGTGTGTGTGCATGTGCGTGTGCATGTGTGCGTGTGCATGTGTGCGTGTGCATGTGTGTGTGTGCACGTGTGTGTGTATGTGTGTGTATGTCTGTCTGTATATACAATATGCATATATCTATATGTTGAGGTTAATATTAAAAACAGCATAGCCCACTGTAGCTTGTTCTTATGGGGCTGCTATGTTCCCGATTAGGCAAGGCCTGAGGCCAAGACTGGTGATCTGCTCACGCTGCTGCTCGGCTCTGACCTGAGGCTCAGGCAGGCCAAAACCACCGGCCCTGGCACCCAAAAGACACCATCATGGTAGCTAGATCAGTCAACTCACCATGCTATCTCCACCCTGAACCACAGACAATACCCACCATCCACGTATTACCTGGTAGAAATGAGACTCTAATGCTTAAAGATTATCCAATGGCTTTATATATTTGGTAATGCTCAATCAACAATTTGCCCACACAATTAGTTTCCCAGTATCTAACCTTATCATATAAATCGTTACCCAGGACCATTCTGGACCCATGTGTGGTTCTCCATGGCTCCTACATCTTTCCTCCTCTCTCTAGCCTCTCCTCTTCCTTTTCCTCTTCCTCTCCTTACGCCTCCCACATTAGCTCCTCCCAAATTACTGAGATTATTGTAAAATGTAGTGGGGGGGAGAATATATATATATATATATATATATATATATATGAATGATGTCTGTCTATATGTATGTACATACATACATATGAAGGTGTATGTATGCATGCACCCTTGTGAAATTGATGTAACTGGTGGTTGGGCCCTGCCAAGTAAGTTTGTTTGTGTGTGTGTGTGTGTGTGTGTATGCATGACTTTCTATCCTTTTGTTTCTCACTGCTCTCTGGACATTCTTGCAAGCTCCAGATAATTAAGTTTTGTTCGGTTGGCAGTGTTGACCCTGTAAATTGCTGGTGGCTATCAGTAGGAAGCAGAGAAAAGGCTTCAACTGCTGTTAGCACCAACCCCAATCGCAGACTCTATACCCCTTTGCTCCCTTTCTTCCTTTGTATCTGGATTCCGATGGTCACTGGGAATTATTAGTCTGAGATTCATTAGGAGAGAGTCTTCATGTTGTAATCATGTATGAAAAATGCTACCACAGACATATCTAGAGGTGGCTTTACCAATCTCCTTGGAATGTCTCTTTCCAGTAAATGACACCATCATAGGTCTCTATATAATTACCAGGGAACAACTTCATAAAATGCTGTCAGGAAACTTGGGTGTCAGGATGCTCCCCTGAGAAGGAACCAAACCAAAAATAACAGTGCAGACCTTTATTCTATTATTTCACTGATGTTTAGAGGCTAGGACCCATGCTTATGTGTTCTTGACCTCTTATTCAAGAAGTCCCCAGTGCCTAGAAACATATGTTTGAATAGAAATGTCAGCTTTGATGACTAGAAGTGCAGGAAAAATTTATTTCACTTTTTAGAGAGGGCTGTGTGTGCAGCTTAAGCCACATGAAACCCTCATATTGCTAGCAAGTTGCCAGATTCTTTGTGTGGAATGTAATGTGAGTGAACATTGTGTGCAGGTAAACACATGAGGCAGGTGAGTGCACACGTGGAAGAGTCCAGGGTGTGCATAACCCAAACTGAGTCAGGAACTGAAAGAAGGTTAGCCATCCTAGAACTTCATGCTGAGTGGGAGCATAGACCTAGGCAGGGTAGATCATCTCTCTTGTTCTGTTACTAAAGGTGTTATACCTCCTGGAACCCATTGAAGAACATCCATGAATCTTCTGAGCCAGTTAGTCCTGGGAAAGACAAATATTCCCTCTGGCCAGCTTTGTTGTTCATGGGCACAGTATTTTCTCAAGGATTACCTGTTTGTGAACTTGATGGATTCCAGGAAAAATAAACTCTATTTGAAAAGAGGGGAGGGAGAAGAAAGGCGAGGAAAAGAGAGGAGAGCAGAGGGGAGGTGGGGAAAGGGAAGGAAGAGAAAAGGAAAAAAAGGAAGAGAAGAAGAAGGGATGCTATTTTTATTTTGTTGGACACTTTCAAATTGGTCACCATACAAAGATTTACTGAATAATCATAGAAAGCAGATAACGAACTATCTAGAGGAGTAAAGATAGCGTAAAATATATTCTGGCTCTAGACTATTGCAGTTCAGTTCCATACATTCACAGAAGTTCTATCAGCAAGTAAACTGTGGAGAATATTAAACATAGGGATTGTTTCCTCTCTGGGAACTTTGGTTTGCAGTTCCATTGTTAGACAAACATACTCATGAATGCTAATGCCAAGATGATCCTTTTTCTTCATTATTTCTAGGAGGCTCATTTTTAGTGTCAGGAGGAGATGCTGTGTAGACAGGAAGGCAAGAGAGAAACACTTGGTAAAATCTACTAAGGAAGAAATAAGGAGATAATATAAAAATGTACCAACCATCAAGTTCTAGATCTAATATTTTTCCTTTTAATCTTCTTAATCTTATATAATCTTAGTATTTGATAATACTAATAGGAATACCATCTCGAAGATACACACAAGCAAACAAACATCCTAAACAACAAAAACATTGTCTTCTTGTTATAGCATATTTCTTAGCCACACTGGCTATACAACTATGTCTTGTGTCTATAGAATTCCTTTACATCTGAAGACTTGGTTCAAGTGATGTTGGAGGTTTGGGTAGGCAAATGGATTTAACAAAAATGATTAATTTGAGGACATAAAGTATCATTTTTTTGTTAGCTTCACTAAAAGTAAAATTAGCATTATTTTATTAAATTTAAGAATGTATCAGTCTTCCGGTTTCAGTCTATGCCCTGGAGCTGACCCTATTTTACAACCCTCCCAATCCCAACCCCTTGCAGAGAAAACTCATACCCCAGGAATTTTTACACAACCAAACTCACAGGTAAGACCACCACTACCACCCCAATACCCGGCCCAAGAAGGACCAACTAGGCCCAGTAGACCCAGGAACCCCAAAGCAGCCAGGGACACGATCCTTCCGGTTTCCATCTACACATAGGCGCTTATCCTATGTCACAGCCCTCCTTATCCCAATCTAACCCGGGAAAAGTTTAAAACTCACTCGGTTGTGTAATCAGACACAAACCAAGCCTCAGCCTATACAAGAAGACTGAAATAATTACGTGCATCCTATTGGACCACCACAGACTAAGGCTGGTGTTCAACAACAACAACAACAACAACAACAACAAATGGAAAATGCAAAAACACATGGAAACTGAATAACTCTACTCAATGATAAATTAGTCAGGGAAGAAATTAAGAAGGAAATACAAGAATTTTTAGAATTTAATGAAAATGAAGGCACAACTTGCTCAAACTTATGGGACACAATGAAAACAGTGCTAAGAGGAAAACTCATAGCTCTGAGTGCCTCCGTGAAGAAATTGGAGACAGCATGCACTAGCAGCTTAACAGCACAACTGAAAGATCTAGAACAGAAAGAAGCAAATACACCCAAGAGGAGTAGAGAGCAGGAAATAATCAAACTCAGGGCTGAAATCAACAAACTAGAAATGAAAAGAAATGTAAAAAGAATCAACAAAACCAGAAGCTTGTTCTTTAAGAAAATCAACAAGATAGATAAACCCTTAGCAAGACTAACCAGAGGGCACAGAGACAGTATTCAAATTAACACAATCATAAATTAAAAGAGAGACATAACAAAAGAAACTGAGAAAACTCAAAAAATCATCAGATCCTGCTACAAAAGCCTATACTCAACCAATCTGAAAAATTTGGATAAAATAGATGATTTTCTAGACAGATACTAGGTACCAAAGTTAAAACAGGATCAGATAAATCATCTAACTAGTCCCATAATCCCTAAAGAAATAGAAGCAGTCATTAAAAGTCTCCCAGCCATAAAAAGCTTAGGATCAGGTGGTTTTAGTGCAGAATTCTATCAGACCTTCAAATAAGACCTAATACCAATGCTCTTCAAACTATTCCACAAAATAGAAACAGGAGGGACACTACCTAATTCATTCTATGTAGCCACAATTATACTGATACCTGAACCACACAAAGACCTAACAAAGAAAGAGAACTTTAGATCAATTTTACTTATGAATATGATGCAAAAATAATAAAATTCTTGCAAACCAAATCCTAGAACACACCAAAACAATCATTCACCATGATCAAGTAGGCTTCATCCCCGGGACATAAAGATGATTCAATATATGAAAATCCAGAGTATTCCACTATGTAAATAAACTCAAAGAAAAAATATCTAATGATCATCTCATTAGATGCTGAAAAAAATTGACAAGATATAACACCCTTTCATGTTATAAGTCTTTGGAAAGATCAGGAATTCAAGGCCCATACCTAAACATAATAAGAGCAATATACAGCAAACCAATATCCAACATTGACCCGACCGGCGGGTCCTAGTTATTCATGGGGGCAAGGAGGACCGCAACCTGAAAGAAGAACGGGCGGGAGAGAGAAAGGACTCAAGCAAACAGTTGCTTGTCAAGAGTCATGTATTTGAACATGAAATGCTTTTTTTATAACATGCTTTACAAGGGGAGGGGGTAAGAGGGGCCAGGTGGTGGGAAAATACAAAATCTTCTAGGCCTGTGCCTTGAACATGTCATGGTCTATACGGTACACTGCCTTGAATTATGATCCACCTACTATTCTTCAAAAGATATGGTACACTGCTTAAATTATGGTCTCCCTGCTATACACTGCTTGCCAAGCAGGATCTTGTGGTTGCCAGGCTGCAGGGGACATTGTGCAGGTGGGGAAAGGTAGGGGGTGAGGGTAAGGGCGAGGGTCTTTGCTTCTGGCACAACATCGAACCAAATTGAGAGAGACTTGAAGCAGTCCCATTAAAATCAGGGAAAAGACAAGGCTGCCTACTCTCTTCATATCTTTTCAATATAGTACTCGACATTCTAGCTAGAGCAATCAGACAACAAAAGGAAGTCAAAGTATACAAATTGGAAAGGAAGAAGTCAAAATACCACTATTTGCAGATGATATGGTAGTATATATAAGTGACCCCCAAATTCCACCAGAGAACTACTACAGCTGATAAGCAACTTTAGCAAAGTGCTGGATATAAAATTAACTCAAACAAATCAGTCGCCTTTCCATACTCAAAGGATGAATGGGCTGAAAAAGAAATTAGGGAAAAAACATCTTTCAAAATTATCACAAATAATATAAAATACCTTGGTGTGACTCTAAACAAGTGACTGAAAGATCTAGACAACAAAATTTACAAGTCTCTGAAAAAAATTGAAGAAGACCTCAGAAGATGAAAAGATCTCTTATGCTCCTAGATTGGCAGGAATAACATAATAAAAATGGCCATCTTGTTGAAAGCAATCTACAGATTCAATGTAATCCCCATCAAAATTCCAACTCAATTTTTCACAGAAAGAGCAATTCACCAATTCATATAGAATAACAAAAAAAACCCATGATAGAGAAAACTATTCTCAACAATAAGAGAACTTCTGGAGAGAAACCTTACCTCAAGCTGTACTACAGAGCAATAGTGATTAAAAAAAAAAAACTGCATGGTGTTAGTATAGAAACAGACAGGTAGATCAATGGATTAGAATTGAAGACCTAGAATTAAACCCACACACCTATGGTCACTTGATTTTTGACCAAAAAGCTAAAACCATCCAGTGGAAAAAAAGACAGCATATTCAACAAATAGTGCTGGATCAAGGGGCAGTAGGCATGTAGAAGAATGCAAATTGATTCATTCTTATCTCCTTGTACAAAGCTCCACAAAGGTGGATCAAGGACCTCTGCATAAAACCAGATACACTGAATCTAATAGAAGAGATAGTGGAAAAGATCTTCAAACATGTCAGCACAGGGGGAAATTTTCTGAACAGAACATCAGTGGTGCAGGCTCTAAGATCAATTTTAGACAAATGGTGAAATAAAAGTGAAATCGTCTGTAAGGCAAAAGACACTGTCAATAGGACAAAACAACAACCTAAAGATTGGGAAAAGATCTTACCAACCTTACATCCAATAGAGGACTAATATCCAATATATACAAAGAACTTAAAATGTTTGTCTCCAGAGAACTAAATACCCCTATTAGAAAATAGAGTATAGAGCTAAACAAAGAATTCTCAACTGAGGAATTACAAATGGCTGAGAAGCACCTAAAGAAGTGTTCAACTTGCTTACTCCTCAGGGAAATGCAAATCAAAACAACCCTGAGATTCCACCTCACACCAGTCAGAATGGCTAAGAACAAAATCTCAGGTGACAACAGATGCTAGCCAGGATATGGAGAAAGAGGAATACTGCTCCATTGCTGGTGGGATTGTAAGCTGGTACAACCACTCTGGAAATCAGTCTGGCTGTTCCTCAGAAAATTAGACATAGCATTATCTGAGGACCCAGCTATACTATTCCTGGGCACATACCCAAAAGATGCCCCAACATATAACAAGAACACATGCTCCACTATGTTCATAGCAGCCTTATTTATAATAGCCAGAACCTGGAAACAACCCAGATGTTCCTCAAGAGAGGAATGGATACAGAAAATGTGGTACATTTACACAATGGAGTATTTTTTTTTCATTTGTCAATTTTTTTATTGGATATTTT
>NW_021604566.1:14693268-14697398 GCF_004785775.1 Grammomys surdaster
CCCACTTCCCCACCCTCAAAATTCCCACCCGCTGGGGCATCCTGCCTTCATGAGGTCAAGGATCTCATCTTCCACCTATGCCCGGCAGGGCCCTCCACTCTTACGTATTCAGCTGAAGCCCTGGATCCCTCCCTAAGTGCTCCCAGGCTGGTGGTTAGGACCCTGGGAGCTGTGGTTCGTTGGTATTTTTGCTCTCCTCATGGTGCCACAAACCCTTTCAGCTCCTTCAGTCCTCACTCTAACTCCTCCATTGAGAACCCCATGATCAGTTCAATGGCTAGTTGTGAGCATCTGCCTCTGAATGTCAGACTCCTGAAGGCCTCTGAGGAGACATCCATATCAGGCTCTTATCAGCATGCGCTTCCTGACTTCCACATTAGCATCTACCTTTGGTGACTGCACATGGGATGGATACTCAGGTGGAAAGATCTTCAGATGGCCCCTCCTTCAGTTTCTGTCCCTCACATTGTCTCCATATTTGCACCTTTGGGTATTTTGTTGCTCCTTCTAAGAAGAACTGAATCACCCCCACTTGGTCTTCCTTTTTTATGAGCTTCATGTGGCCTACACAATGGAGTATTACTTAGCTATTAAAAACAACGATTTCATGAAATTTAAAGGCAAATGGATGGAACTAGAAAATATTATCTTGAGTGAGGTAACCCAATCTCAAAAGAACACACATAATATATACTCACTGATAAGTGGATATTAGGAAAAAAAGCTCATAATACCCATGATGAAACTCACAGACCATATGAAGCTAAGAAGGAAGCCCAAAATGTGGATGATTCAATCCTACTTAGAAGGGGGAACAAAATAATTACTGGAGGTAGAGGAAGGGAGGGACATGGAAGGGAGAGAGGAGGAGGGGGGAAAGGGCACAGGATCAGGTGTGGGACGAGACTGGGCAAGAAGTACAGAGATTCAGGAGATTGAACAGAGGTGTGTAGCTGTGGGAAATGGAGAACTGGAGGTAGCCACTAGAGAGTCTCAGATGCCAGGAAAGCAAGAGGCTCTTAGGACCCAATGGTGATGACATTAGATGAAATACCCAACTAAGGGAAAAGAGAACTGTAGAGAACATATCCAGAAGTTAAGCATGGTCCCAGGATGAGGGAGGAGACCACACACCTATTTCAAAAATGCTAACCCCGAATCATTCTTGTCTAAAGGAAATGCAGAGACAAAGAGTGTAGCAGAGACTGAAGGAAAGGCCATCCAAAGACTGTGACACCTGGAGATCCATCCCACCTGCAGACACCAAATCCAGACACTATTGCTATCTAAGAAGTGCTTGCTGACAGGAGCCTGATATAGCTGTCTCCTGAGAGGCTCTGCCAGAGCCTGACATATACAGATGTAGATGTTTGCAGCCAACCATCAGAGTGAGCAGGGCGACCCCAGTGAAGGAGTTCAGGGAAGGACTGAAGGAGCTGAAGGGGTTTGCCACCCAATAGGAAGAACAACAGTAAGAATCAACAAGACCCCCCAGAGCTTCCAGGACCTAAACCACCAACCAAAGAGTACACATGGAGAGACCCATGGCTCCAGCTGCATGTGTAGCAGAGAATGACATTGTCTGGCATCAATGGGAGGGGAGGCATTTGGTACTGTGGAGGCTCGATGGCCCAGAGTAGGGGAAAGCTAGGACGGAGAGGCAGGAGAGGGTGGGTAGTTGGGGGAGCACCATCACAGGAGTAAGGTGTTGGGGTGGGATATGATGCAGCGTTTGCAGAGGATTAACCAGAAAGGAGGATAATATTTGAAATGTAAATAAATAATATAACCAGTAATAAGTGTACCAAAGAAAATTCCAAATAATTTAGACACATTTCAAGGTATAAAGAATGTAAGAAATACACATGGGCGAGAGAAATGTTGTTGGGAGGCCTTTGAATTAAGTGACCTAGGGTGTACCAATTATCATTGTAGTTGAAGATGTGTATGACCCAGAGTTTGTGAAATCCACAAGGATGTATGTGTTCTCTGAAGTTGGTACAATTCTGCTTTGAGAACTATGAAAATAAGAGGGCTCACCTGAATCACCACAGCACAGGAAGGGTGTAGAAGTTTTCTGTGGAGTCCCTCTCCCCAAAGATGAAGAGATCTTTGATGTGATGTCTTTTCTCAATTGATAAAATCACCTGGTTTTAGCTTTTATTCATAGACTTCTCCCTTTTTTCATTGTTAAAAAATTCCATGACCACTTTTGAAGTTTTTCTCATAATGCTTAAAAGTATTTTTTCAATAATGTATGTTTTTCTTTTAATAGCCTTGACTCATAGAGTTTTCATTTTATTTTCAATGAGTAAGTGTCAGATTTTAAATTTAGAACCAAAGTGAATGTCTTAGGATAAGGAAGCTGAAAGTCTTTATTAGTTCTGATAATTTGTACCACTGATCTATTTAATCATTAGTCTATAAAGATCACAGACACAGTGAACACTTTTCGTAATTTCTCTATTTTTGCAAAAAGATTTAATTTAGTAGAAATGCCCTGAATAGAAGGAAACATTTTACAATAGAATTCATTAGGTGATGGTCTCCCTATTGTTAGTTTATTGGGCATCTGGAAAGGTGAGGTTTTTTTATCCCAGTGGAAAAACATATATGAACAGCATGCAAATGAAATCTAGTTATCAATGATTGAATGTTCTATTTAGCAAAAGATTGATGCATTGAATTCTTGTGGGTTTTTTTTTTTGAGTTGGCTTCTGTGTAAACATTATTAAAAGCAGACCAATTGTTCTAAGCAGAGAACTGGGCATCAGTTTTACCTCACAGTAGATAACTTTTACCTTAGAAAATTTAATAACCTTTCATTGTTATGAACTCAGTTATATCCATGTCATGTTTCCTTCTTTAAGCATCAGCTCTCATAACATTTTTTAAATGTACATTAACATTCATTAACAAAATACCTTTTTATGTATAATCATCTCTTCTTTGTTTGATAATATCTTTTAGCCTTTTCATTTTTCATAGAGGTAAACCTCAAAGGTAAATTGTTGTTCCAAAAACATTGTAAAAGAAAAATTATCATTAGGGCATAATTAAACACTTTGATACAGTTGAAACACCTTTATATCTTTCTGTCTTCAAGTAGGATAAGCTGTATTGTTTTCTTAGTTCCTGACAGAGCTGTATTTCACATAAGATTGGCAAAAATCAAAACTTTGAAGACCTTAGTTATAAAAGAGTCAGTAGTAGTCAACAATCATATGAATCTTAAGGTCAACTGGGATGGCAAATGGCAGCATTTAGACATTGTGTCTTTCTACAGTTAGAGACTAGAACAGTAGCAAGTAGTAAGTTCAAACACTGGCAAAATAATAGACTGAAAAGGAGATAAAGTGAATGTCTTAAACATAAGGATACTGATCCAAAGAAGAGGGCCGAGATCCAGAGAGAATACATTGATGTCCCCCTGAGGAGCCAATGCTGGACTGGTAGATATAAAGTACCCATGCTGGTACCTGCAACTGACACATGTGATTCCTCTGATGAAAGGAGACTGTCCTTAGTGTCAAAAAGTGTTGGTCCAAAACCATGCCTAAAAGAAATACCTTTTTTCTAGAGACAAATATCATGACTAGGTGTTAGGTTACCTCAAACCCCAAAGCTCCACAGAACAACAGTCCATAAAGTCTTTTCTAAGTCAGGAGCATTTTACATCATTGATGGAAACATCAGACAAGTGTGTTGCCCCATAGCAGGGAGACCACTGTTACAGACCTTAGATACCATCTGATGATATTATTTGTTTTGAGTTGGTTAACCATCAAGAGAATAATGATAAGGGATTCTAAGAGGCTTGTTCAAGCTTCACAATTTATCACTCTAGAAATCAGGGATAAGGTTAGAGTCCACTTTTGTATGGGGTTCCTTGTTAAGGGCAACAAGTGCCTGAACGTAAGGTTTCCCAACTGAAGCATGATATAGGTAAGGCTGCCAGTTTCTGAATATTCCCCGAGAGTACCTGTTCTCACTGATGGTAGTAGCTTAAAGAAAAAGCCAAAGAGAAAAATCAAGTAGTGGCTTCTCCCGGTCCTGTTTGGTTGTTTGGTTTTTGGTTGTTATTGCTGCTGCTGCTGCTGCTGCTGCTGCTGCTGCTGCTGCTGCTGCTG
>NW_021604566.1:14697408-14786324 GCF_004785775.1 Grammomys surdaster
TGCTGCTGCTGCTGCTGCTGCTGCTGCTGCTGCTGCTGCTGCTGCTGCTACTGCCGCTGCTGCTGCTGTTTTCTTCCCCTAAAACCACACAAGAAGAGGGCCATGTGGATTAGATTAGATGGTGGAAAATTTTGAGCCTCCTCACTGCCCAGATAGATTCTAGGAGGTGGCAGGGCATGGAGACAGAAGGAAAGACAGAATGGAGACAAATAAAGTTTGTTGATAAATAGTTAAGACAGATGTCCAGACAATGGGTTATGTTGTAGATTTGTTTATTTTATGTGTATGAATGTTTTATCTACATGCATGTATGTGTACCACCTGCATATCTGCTGCCTGTGGAGGCCAAATGAGGAGGCCGGATCCCCTGGAACTCGAGTTACAAAATGATTGTGAGTCACCATGTGGTACTGGGAAATATTCTTAACTGCTGAGCCATATTTCCAGCCCCTCTAGATAGTGTAACTCAAAACCATGGAGGCAGCTGGGCTGGGCAGGCTGATAAGATAAAACCATGGCTGAATGAGCAGGGTTGGTGTGACCACTCTGAATCCCTGCCTGAAACTTCCTCCAGAACTCATGGTGCCCTGGCTCTGCAGCACACCAGCCAGGAGCAGAGCAGCTATGCCAAGATGACAGTCATAAACGTCCAGTTTCCTGTGGTTGAATCTAGAAGATTACCTATAATTTTGAGTCTAGAATTTGACCTAGGACCTAGCCTAAATACCAACACAAATAACTGGCATTTTTCTTTAAGTTGAATATTTTGTGTGTGTGTGTGTGTGTGTATGTATATATATATATATATACACATTTGACCTCTCCTGTGAAAAGAGACATGTAAGATGGTGGTAAATTATATAGTGCATCATAAAAATATCTGTAGCAGTACATAAAATGTTAAGTATTGCATTTTTATATTTGCAAGTTTCACGTATTAATTCATACTGACATATTTAATCAAAGAGGAAAAATCTGAGACAAATATAGTCAACTTATTTTTGATAACATTTCAAAGCAATCTAATGGGGAAATACAGTTTATCCAATAATGAGTGTTTGTCCAGTTCCATAGTCATATACAAGTAAAGAAAACTAACATTCCCCATCAAGGTTATTATACTCATCACAAAATTTACTCAAAATTAACCATGTAGCTAGATATTAAAAAGAAAAACTCCATTTTAAACTTTTACAAATTATTTTATTATTATATGGATGGATGTTTTGCTTACATGTAAATCTGTGCACTGATTGTGTGTCTGGTGCCTGTGAAGGCCAGAAAAGGGCATCTGAGTCTCTGGAACTTGAGTTATAGAAGATTGGTTTCCCTTGAGGCCTTTTGACTTGGCTTGCAGATGCTCTTTGGTCCATGTATGCCTACTCCAGGGTTCTCTCATTCTTCTTCTAAGATTGTCAATCACATTGGATTAGACTCTCACCCTAAAGTCTAATGCCTGGCAGTACCAATTGCTAGAGAACATCAGAACAACAGCAACTGTTGTTTGTGGTTATTGGAACTAGAAAATGGTATGGCCACTTGGAAGACCATTTAGCAGTTTCTTACAAGGTCTAACATTTATTATCACAAGATTCAGCAACTATACTTTCAGATATTTATCCAGATGACATAGAAACTTATGTCTACACAAAATTTATGCACAATGTTCATAGCAGCTTTGTTCAGAATTTCTCTAAACTAGAAGCAACCAAGATATTCTTCAATAAACGAGATGTTGAACAAATCATGGTCCATCCAAACAATGGAATCTTGCTTGGCAATTAAAGAAATGTGCTACCAAGTTTCCAAAAGACACAGCTGAATGTGGATAAGCCTGAAGAATATATCTTAAGAAGAACAAACTAGACACAGAGAGGCTGGAGCCACATGATATTATTCATGTGTCAGATCTTTTCAAAGGTGATTTTTTACAAAAGAAGAGAATAGCATAGAGGAGACTGATGAAAGCAGAGGGAATGGAGAATAGAGAGACTTCCTATTATACATTTTCCAAAATCCAAAAAAAAGTTGTAGGTAGGAAGGAAGAATGCATTTCAGTGTGGTATTAATCCAATGTGTGGCCATAGTTAGCATTATATTGCATATTTCAAAAGTTTGAGGAGAGTACTTAAATGTTCTCACAGGAAAGAGGTAGTAAATGCTTGAAATAATTAATAGGCTAAATATTCTGTATTAATTACTATCCAATATATGTGGATATTAAAACACAGCTTTGTACTAAATGACTAGAATTATCTGGATCTGGTGGCACAAGCCTGTGATTACAGTTGCTTGGGAAAGGGAGGCAGGCAGATTATAAGCTCAAGAACTATCTTTACAAGAGTCATTTCAAGTCCATGTCCACCCCCCAAAAATGTCAGAAGTCTGAGAGTATGATAAAGTGTTTGCCTAGTGCACACAAAGCTCTGCATTTATTTCTTTATAATGAAAAAAGAAAAAAACAATTTTTTTGTATAATTACTGTAAATTAAGTATGACTTTAAAATGAAGACTTGGACAAATCCTAACTAAGTACATATCAGTAACTGAAAGAAGCCAGTCAACTTACTTTGGAAAACTGAATCTTACACAGGCAGCAAGCAGACTGGTGGTTAGGCTGCATAGAGGATGGTTGAGGAGAGAAAGTAGGAAATAGATTTAAGCAGTAAAACTATTTCATATAATACATGTGATACATGGTCACATAATATTATACATTTTCCAAAATCCAAAACTGCCTAGATACCAAGAATTTACCTTTTTTTTCATAGTCACATCAATGTTTATTCAGAGTGTGGGTCCCAGTCTGCGATACTTCTTTGCTCTTTGCTCACAAGGTAGACCTAAGCAGAGCCCCCCCACACCTCTCTTCTGTCAACCCCCTGTCCCCCACCCCTTCCAGCACCCGGGAGTCTAGTTTGCTTTTCCAGGACCAGATGTTCAACCAGGAGGCATAACACCCCTCCCCTCCCACAGGGCAGATGCTTCCACTTATGATAGAGTAACTCTCATCTCAGTCAGGGCCTGGAGATCTGCAAGAGGGAGTTCTGGCCTTGGAATAGACTCAGCAGCCCGCTGTCTGACACTGGCTCTTTAATGATCTTCTGAATCTCCTTGAACTGGGGGTGGGCAGCATCCCTCACAAGCTGCAGAATGAGCGATTCACTGGTGGAGAGGAAAGCTCCACTCTGTCTCATATGGGCCAGTGCCACCAGCCGGTCAACCTGGCTTCGAGAAAAGCAGGCATCCATCACTACATGGACCTGCAGTCCCTGGTCAAGGAGGTCCAGAGCCGTGTTCAAGATGCAGGCTTGGGTCTCGGTGCCACAGAGAAGCACAGACCATAGCTGAGACCGGCCTTCCAGCTCCTTCTGTAAGGTGGGCACCATGCTGAAGCATGTCTTACTCACTGGCCGAATGCCCTGAATGCCAGCTCAGGAACTGTGGGGCCCAAGCCTTCTGGGTACTGCTCTGTCAGCAAGACAGGGACATTTAGCAGCTGGACTACCTTAAGCATTCGAGTAGCTACTGACATGATCTGTGGGAAATAGGCTATGCTAGGACGAAACTTCTCCTATAAGTCACATAGGAACAGGATGGAGGAGTCTGGGAGGATCCGGCCCAGGCTAACCTTGGATGCTGCCATTTCCCGGTGGTATCAGGTTCGAGTCCAGCCAGTCCCTCCACTAGGTTCCATCAGCGCGCTTTCCCAACTGAACTGTCCAAGAAGTTACCTTAATGTACATAGTTATCAAAAACATTGAAAATTTTGTAGGTCTGTGGATCTCAGGCTAGAATATAGAATACAACAAAAGGAACAAACTGCATGACACAGTTAACACGCTACCTTTTTAAACAGGTAAAGGAGAAGAGAGGACAGGCAGGGACTGCGGTGTAAACTGAATTAGTTAATTTAATGAAAAAAAAAAAGAGGCAAGGGAGAGATGCTGACTTTTGTAAATTTGGGGAATGACTAGATTCTGCCAGATCAAGGCAAAAGAATGTGATAAAAGAACAGTATTCGGAAGATGTTTTCAACAAAACTAGAGGTTCTTTATCAGTTTTGCAACTATGTTTAGTTACATGAATAGATACATAACAGAAAAGCAATAAAACACATGAATCAATGCTTTACATCACTACTTGTGAATGAACCAACATACTCCCACATACTAATGACAAAAATAGGAACATAAGCATCAGAGGAGTGCAGGAAGGGAACAGCTAGTGTGCATTACAGCTGGAAATGCAAACTGAGAAAACTATACTAGAAGAATGGTCATTTTCAGAAACATGGAAACCTATTCTTACACTGTAAGGGAAATAAACACTGTACTCACACAGAAAAAAAACAACCTGGATGTAAACATCTATAGCAGTCTTAATGAAATTGCCCAAACTGGACACCGCTTAAATGCTTTTCAGTGGATGACGGGATTGGCAAGCTAGTCCATCTCTAGAGCAGGACACTAACCAGAAATAAACAGAACAGGGCTGTTTTATTGGAAATATTTTTAATTAGCACAAATTTAACTTTCTATGATAGTTGCCTCTATTTTTGGAAATCTTTAAGGTGTGTTTGAAAAAATTTGGATATTTCAATATTTTTTCATTGCAAATCTTACAAAGTCTAAGAACATATCATTCATGTCTAACGTAATTTTAAAATCAAAATGTGCTGAAATATGAAAATTACACACTGCATTTTGAAGACTCAGGTGACACTTAAATGTCTTCATAAGTTTTACACGGATCACATGTATTTGAAATTATAATATTGATATTTATGGTCAAAAATGTGTTTATTTAAAACAGACATGCAGAGCATACTAAATTCCAGAGAGCAGATATAAAGATTCAAATAGAAATGAAATGGGAGAAAAGTATATGGTGCCAGAGCACACGAGACAGTAAAAGAAGGAACAAAACACAGCGACTCTGATTGACCCCACGCTACAGTGGACTTGCTGCAATGCTGATGCATGTGCCTTCTGCTGTTTCCATCACCACAAGTTAAATCCAGTTTTCCTCTTAGCAAACTCGTCTATGGAGATCTGTGAGATTAGTCTCTTTTAAAATCTAACATGGGAAAGAGTCCAACTATTGCGTTATTATGTTCCTTTCAATAACTACTTCCTTCCAGAAAAGTTGGTTCCCTAAGAGCAAGTATTTTTCTGTTGTATTGGGCCAAACTGTGAGCCAGTTTGCTAATTTAAGAGAAAAATGGAATTTATATTAATTAAATATAAGATTAAATATCACATTTGTGTTTCACTCTATGAAGGCTTTCATTTTTCTCTTTACTAAATAGAATCATTTGTAGTATTCAAAGGGCAATCACAAATAAACCTGAAGCTAAATTCTGTGTACATTAGAATGGTATTGGATAACTCATTCGTTGTAGACATTCTTCAAACACATATCAAACTGAGCAGTAGATCAGGAGACTGCATGTTTCATCTACCCCTGGAACAGGAAGGATGATGGTTGTTCTGGGTGGTTTTTAAGTCCGTGGTTAAGTGTCCCCTTTCAGTTTTCCTGTTTTGTTGCTATTGGAGCTGCTCTTCTTACATTAGTGAGTTGGATTGTGTTGTGTTGTGGGAGACAGGGTGTTATTCTACTGCCCAGGGTAGCCTCAAACACACCATGTCTCTGCCTCCTGGTACTTGAATTACAGGTGTGAATCATCACATTTGTTTTTCCAGTTTTTGATAGAAGCCAGAATGTGATCTGGTGGATAGTCCTAGGAAACAAGGGAGAAGAAAGGTGAAGTCCTCTACTTAGTTCTTTACCTATGAGTAGAGAATGTCTCTGCCTGTCAGAGTGGTGTTTAGCAACTAAACAGGCAGTTGTGGAGACTATTCCTAAAATTTCTCCTACATGCTTTCATCTAATAACTTTCTTAATAAAATCTGTCCTCACTTCTATCTGAAATTCACAAGTCATCTATGTTTCAAATGGTACACCCTTAGTCACCTACCAATGCCTCCTTTGGTATATATGTGATATATAATGTGTCAAGAGTGTATGTATATCAGCCAGCCTCTGTTCTCATTGGTTAGTTATACTTTTCCTCTTCTATGACATTAGAATTATGTCATAGAAAATGCAACTTTAAAATGTTCACTAATGCCACTTGTTATGAATTCAGCATATACATTGAGCTTCCACTTTGGACACTGGATATAACATAGTATGTAAAAATCAATGTAGCATTAGTCCCTTTAGGGCTTATGTTACTATGACCATGATTCTATTCTAATAACATATCTTAGTGACCACACACACACACACACACACACACACAAACCTGTATTATGAGTTTGTTACTGAATTTCAAGCATCTGTTTTCACCTAATATAATGTACAGCAGTAAACAGACAGAAAACTGGAGGGTCAGATTTAAAAATCACATGGTAAGGTATTATGAAGATTTGATTAACTTGAAGAAATCTTTGATTCAAAATCTCAGGAGAATCTTGGCCAAACCATCTCCCTCATTTGCTAGGTTGCATTTTTCATGTCATCAGTGGTTTATTTAGGAACAAATTTGAGCGACAGATTTTCAATGTGTCTTTCTATTTTTACAGATGAAGAAGTAAACCAATAGACAAGTTAATTTGCTCAGGCACATATCAGCAGGATGAACATAGACAAGAAGCAGCCGCAGCAGTGGGAGAAATAGATTTAAACTGTAACTTATTGTTTTTTACAGCAGAGGTCTGGATTACAGTGATGAAGATCAGAGTTAAGCAAGGTTAAACAAAACAGAGACGGAAAGCAGAATAGATTCTTGAAATAGAAACAGGCATAGAAAAGTCATTTGACTGCAAAGTAGAAGCATCCTTAAGATAAAAACATGCTTTCAGTTGGCCTATGACTTCCGGTCAATACAAGATGAGGCAGACTTTCTCTGTTACTTACTCACCACCACCACCACCCTCCCACCCCTTGGTTGAATACAGTAATAATATATTAGGCAGCCAAAGGGGAATGCTGTGTTATGACCTAAGAATTAAAGGAAAGGCATAAGCACCAGACATTTTATTCTCTTACCCTCAACAAAAAGGATTTAGAGCTGATGTTTCATCATAGACAATTTAACAACAATGCAGATAGCTTTGACAGTGCTGTTCCTTCCTGAACCAAGGAAGAGTCTACATAACAAAAATAGGCATGGCTGCTCTGGTTGCAAAGTGATTCCACTGGCAATGTTGCTAATGGAAGCTGAGAAAGTCTCTCCTTTCTTGAAAGGCATGAAATCTCTCTTTCTAATTTGCAAAAATGGGTCAGTACAGTGTCCCTTGCAAGAAAACCCCGCCATTAGCACTCACATGGCCCTGAAAGCCCATCTGTTCCCACACAGCTAAGACTTCCCTACTTAACTCAGTCAGCTCAGTCAGTAGGGGCCCCTAGAAGAGAGTTCCCACAGAAAAATTATCAACCAGACAGAGAAGTTCACTGTCAAGTACCTGACACTTCACCAAGAGTCTGGGCACTCAGGACTTGGGTACCCTTTGAGATAATGCCAGAAAGACCAAATAAGCACATCAAATCATGACGACAAGGTCTGTGAACATTAATTACCACCAGAACCACAGCCCTAAATTGTACGGTAGCTGATAAAATAAAACGCTAAAATAAGTCTCCAAGTCTTCTTGCATCAATAGTGTAAAATGTGCAGGACAACACTTATCAATCGTTCATAAGAATCATGAAAACCACAATTTGAATAAGTCCTCACTGCTAGTAACATCCAGATAAACCATTAATTCCACTGACAGTGGACTTTGTATCCAAAATACTTGGGTAAGCAGCACATTTCCCAAACCTGAGACAAGACCTGTGAACTACAAATATCATATTACATGCCTTTTGGACATGTAAAGGAAATAAAGACATTATCAGAAGAAGGAAAACCAAAAAGTCTTGTTACTAAGAGACTTAGCTTTAAATATTGAATCATAATAAAAATTCTTCATCATAAAGGAAAGGATAAAATAGGGAATGTAGACAATTAGGAAAGACTAATGGGTGAGCAGAGATGTGAGTATATAGCACACAGCATCCCTTTTAAAGGATGATAAACATATTTAATTATTGGAACAAAAATCATTAAAATTGACATTCAAGATAATTTTGTATTTAGAAAGAAAAGCAAAGTAATGTAAACAGACAACGTTCGCATGCGTTTAAGATGATAAAAATGCTCACTAATGGTAGTGTCACATGTATACAATAATGCCCACAACAAGTGCTAGAAAAGTCACCTGTGAATTAGTTAAATATTACATTTTTATCAAAACACCTAAAAGAAACAAGGGAGTGGATCATTTTAGTTTATGGTTTCAGGATCCTCAGATGCTTAGCCTCATGTGCTTGGGAGAATCTCAGAGGCAGGAATATATGAAAAAGAACGTTCATTTCATGGTACACAGGAAGTAAAGGAAAGGAAATATAGAAAAAGACTGAGCAAGTTATGGCTACAGGGACACACACACCCAGGAACCCACTTCCTCAACTAGATCCCATTGGTATCTGTTTAATGAACTGTATTATATGCCAAGAACTTTACTAAATTATGTAAAGATTTTATTATCAAAAAAATTACAAAATGTATGTTGTGATTTCTCATTTTCTTCTGAAAGGAGACCTTAGAGGGGTAAAGTCACTTTCTCAAAAATCACACTGAACTATTCCTGCCTGAGTTAAAATAAAGCCTGAGTCTACTAATTTTCATCCTCCTACACCATTTCCATTTCTTTTGCACCCAAAGGTCTAAGGTGGAGTTGGTAGGTCCTTTGGTTTCCTGAGAGTGAAGTATTCTCTCTCTACTTCTTTTTACCTTTAAATCTTTTCCAGGAAGAAAAGCTCTGCTGTCTACAGCTAGATGCCCCCTTCAAGAACCACCTGTTTCCTACAGATCCCTAGAAATCTCTCACCTTATGAGAGGCAGGAACCACACTGGCGGGGAAGGGGGGGTGCACCCACACCAGCACTCACCTTTAGGAGTCAAAAACATGGAGATCGACAACAGTATTCTCTCCAGGCATACAGGTCCAATCCTGTTCTCCTCAGAATATTAGCAAGTATTTCCAGGTACTGTTGATTTCTAGCAGTGACCTTTACAGTGGCGTCTATTATATTGAATAACTGGTTTTTTAGCTCTCCAGCGAAATTGCTGCTGAAGTATTAAAGTCCTATCCAGTTAGGAACCAGGAGCCTGATGATTTCGCGTTGTCCAAGGCTTCCTCACCTCATTTGCCTTTTCTACATATCCATACTACTGATTCTTAGTCTTTTAGCAAGAAATTTTGATATGCTTTTATTAATATTCCAAGTATGATTTTTCAGAATTTTATAATAATAAAATAAATGATTAGACATGAACATATGGTTTGGTGTATGTCTATAGCTAAGAAATGCAACTGTTTATGCTCGGAGACTTTGCAGTTTCTCATCTAAAATGAAATAATTCCATATTCCCTTATAGCACTTAGTCAAAGCGGTGGATAATCAGCAAGCCTTTGAAGTTGAGTTGATAAAAACTGTTGACTTTTACAAAGTATATCTTGCTGGAATTTTAGAAAAATAAATATCATATTGCATGCTGAATTTTCCAAACTGTATAGTATAAAATATGTACTATATATTTATTATGATATGCTTCACATATATCGACATATACAGTAAACAATATAGCATAAAGCAGCATATATATTTTATATAAATGTATATAATATAAAATCACACATGATAGCAATATAGTATATGAAATAAAAAATAACATGTAACTTCCCATATAAATATTGGTATGTTTTCTTATATATTTATTGATACCTTTATTTTCTATTTTAAAAATGTTTCTTGTATTTTTTAAAGACTATAATATAATCTCACCATTTCCCCTTTCCCTTTCCTCCCTTCAATCCCTTCTATACATCCCTCTTTGCTCTTTTTTTCATTAATTGTTTTTAGATGCATATAAGTATATGTACATATATATGTACATATATGTACATGTATATGTATATACATGTACTTTCCTAAGTATGACCTGCTCAGTCTGTATCTAATGTAACTCATATGTATGGTTCCAGGGCTTGCTGGTGGTTTTAGATGACCAGTTGGTGTACTCTTCCCTAGGAGGACTGTTTCTCCCACTTTCAGCATTCCTTAGTTACCTGTAGCTCTCTGTGTAGGGTTGAAGCTTCATGGTCTTTCCCTATCCATTGTGGCAAGTCTGCTGTTCTTGTTGTTGACTTTTCCTCTGTTTCTGCTGGATCTGGGGTCTGAGGACCTCAAAGAATGGGAGGACTGTAGTCTAATATAGAAAATCTTACTGTAGTTCTAGTGTACTTTTATACACAAATGTAACAAAGAAAGTAATGATACAAGGAAGGTTGTTTGAGCTGAGAAAATCATGATCAGAAAACCATGTAAGTAAACACCAATAAGTGTATAATAAATATCAATACAGCAATCTTTTCCCAGAACTTTCTCAGGACAGACTAATTTAACACAATTGCCTGGCACATTCTATAGATTATATCTGGGAAAGCATGAAAGCAAGTCAACATGCCATATCCAGATTCAGGGTATACCAACCAAGCTGGGATCTACAGCCATGTTCTGCCATCCAACAACAATAAAGATGTCTTAAAAATGGAATGTAAACATTTGTCACAAAGTCACATCCAAGAACAATCCAGGTAAGAAAATGCAGCTGAGGTAAAGTTTTTCCTGTTTTTCCTGGAGCCTCTCTCACAGTTCCCCAGGCTTTGTTCCTCATGCATCACACATCTTTTCATACTTCTTTTAGGATGTCAGTGATTCCAAACAAGAATAAGTATCCCTAAAACTTAAAATACAAAAGGGGAGAGGGAGTCCGTTGGAACTTGGACAAAAGAATGATGCATCTCTATCTGCTTTGGAGTATATTACAATAAGTTGATAAGCTCAGGAACTACCTTTGTTTCACCTGATTTGTGATTTGATTAGGGAATGAAGTGCCAGTCCTTCTTAGAATTGATAATCCTTGAACTTAGATCATTGCCTGGTATCAGGAAAATATACCATGCTTATCTGATCAGTGTGAAACCAGGCTACTTAGTTGAGACTTTATTCTTGAGTGATAGTCTACCCATGAAGACTTGCTGCATGAGAAAGACACTCTGCGTGCTGTTAGGACTGGTTGAGCAAATAAACTAACTGCCCTCAGATAAACTAATGAGATACCACCTTTCAACCTGTGATCAACAGGATGTTCTTAAAAATGCAAAGGATAAACTTTGGCTAAGACAATGATGTTTATGGGAAAGCACTGTAATGCTATAGAGAACATTAAGCACTTCCTTTTATTAAGTGCTTAACAAATTTCAGGAGGGCTTTGTATTCTGCTCCATTGTGATTTTAAAATCTTCATCACTCTTACAAGTTTAATCTCATTTGTCCATATTTTTCCTCACTCAAGGATAAGATAGGAATGTAATTTAATTCACTTGCTAAAAGGTATATGGCTAAAATGCAACTAGTTTCATGTCAATTCTCAGTGTGTTTATCAATGGTATACCTTGTCACTTAGAAGTATTTAAAGTTGAGAAGAATACAGATGGAGAAAAGCTTTTGTAAGGTTTCTGTTTCCATTCAGGAAATAGTACAAGTATTTTTAAGTACTATTCACAAAGTTAAGGATACATGTAGCAAATACTAAAGAAGGAAGAGGAGAAAAATGAAGAAGAAGGAGGATAGGGAGGAGGAGGAGAAGAAGGAGGAGGAGGAGGAGGAGGAGGAGGAGCAGGTACAGGAGCAGCAGTAGAGAAAAAGGAAGGAAAGAGAGAGGGAGGAAGAAGAAAAAGGAGGAGGAATGTCAAGAGGAACAGGGATAAGAAGAAGGAAAGAAAGGGGGAGGAGGAGGAAGTGGAAGGACAAGACAAAAAAGAGAAAAAGAAGAAAAAGAAAGAGAAGAGGTGGAAATACTGGAGGCTCCATGGTTAAGATCACTGTTTACTCTTCCTGAGGACCTGGATTTGATTTCCAGCACCACATGGCAACTCTCAACTGTCTCAAATCCAGTTCCATCAGATTCAGAACCCTCTCTGGTCTCTGAGGACACCATGTACACATGCAGTACACAGGCATGCATGCAGGCAAAACACTCATACACGTAATAAAACACCCCTTTAAAAAAATAAGACAACAAAAGTTAAAAAGCATATAAGAAAATAATAATGCAACATATGCACTAAAAGCTATTAGCCAGCCCTGAAGAGGCCAGAAAGAATGAAGCAGAGAATGGTAAGTGAAGAATAGATGAGACGTTATGTACACAAGTAGCAAGATAATAGAATCAAAGCCAAGCACTGCAGCAAGAGAGAGGCAGGAGCTTGATACGTAGTTTGAATGCCACTTTGAAATTGGAGCTCAGAGATGTCAGAATCCAAATGTCTTCTAAGCTTTAAATTAAAAAAAAAGAGAGAGAGACAAAAGAACTGATAGTGTAAAAAACTAGTAGTAAAAAGTATGTGTTAAAATACAGTGAAATATTTTTCAAAAAATTGAAAATGAGACTTTGAATATAGAAGTGTTTTACTTTGTTTAAATACATAAGCATTTCTGATCACATCTTCACACAGTACAGCGTAACTGTTTTTAAGGAAACTCTTTTCATAGGGAAACATAAAACAATGGACAATTTATTCAATCTACCTTTATTACAGCTACATCATTAAACACATAAAAGAATTTTGCACTCACTTAATAAGAAATTTACACTTTCGTAGAGACAAAATTTAGTTGACATTTAGTTTCTCATGATTTGCTTTATAAACAATAAAAGATAATTATATTCCAAAGAATATTTTAATGCCAATTACATTTAAACTCTTTTTGTTTACAAACATTAAAAATGTGATGACTTGTACACAGAATTAATCCACATATCCTATAATAATTGATCACAGCCATGCACCTTTTTTGTGTTGACTGGATAGAATATTCATTTTTCTGAAAGCTTTGTATTGCTCAACACAAGTGATAAATCAGAGATTTAAATAGTTTTTCTACAGAGTGAGATATATTTCACAGGAAGACATCATAAAGAGAAAAAAGTTAAAAATGTTTTCATATCACAGTCATATGTTACTTGTCTGACCCACCATCAGATCAACTAGG
The DNA here is from genome assembly GCF_004785775.1 of Grammomys surdaster. Classification (NCBI taxonomy): domain Eukaryota; kingdom Metazoa; phylum Chordata; class Mammalia; order Rodentia; family Muridae; genus Grammomys; species Grammomys surdaster. The sequence continues at coordinate 14,710,582 of NW_021604566.1, forward strand.
GTTTACCAAGACAGACTTTAACAAGGGCTTTCATACAAATATATGAGACACTTCTTTATTCCTCAGCATTTAAGAAGGTTACTTTGGTTTTGTGTGTTTGAAAATGGCTTTTAACAGCCAATTCCAAAGTATTACAACTCCAAAGAAAAACAGGATTTGTGCCTATTTGCATTTAAGGTATATTTATTTACCTGTGGCTATCCCATGTGAATAATTATACTTTGCCCATGTCATAGTGTTGAACAAAGTACACTCACATTTGACTCCACTAATACTTCAGAGTTCTCTCTGAAGTTATTTCCAGACCTTCATCATGATACCTCATTAATGACTTTATCTCTCCAAGATTCAGTCTAGTCACTTATAGCATGGGAAAAGCATGCTGACTGTAAAGCAATTTCAAAGCTTATAAAATGCCTACTGCAGAAGTTGGCACACAGAAGGGAATCAACTAAAGACACAATAAATATTTACAATTTATTTCTGCAAGATTATATTGGCAAGTTCTGCATGACCCTGGGCTTTTCAAAATCACCCTATGCACCCTCAGCTTTTTCCCTTGGTACCAGGGGAAGCATGTTCATCAGAGAGTTAATTCTCCCTAGGGCCTTTAATGAGACTCCCATTTCTTCACTGCACAGATAAAAGTTTAGAGTGAAAAGCTGCAATACCTTTCCTTGCCCTTTGTGATGGCCACTGCCCACTCCTGCAACAAAAGACAAGTCCAAAACAGCAAAAAGTGTGTGATGAGTCTATTTGATCAGTGTTTTATAAGAAACAGATTGAAGAACCAGAGAGAAGTATCTACTCTTTTTAAAAGATTTATTTATTTTATCTTATGTGTGTGAGTGCTTTCTGGATATGTATATACACCACATACAAACTCATAATGTTCAGAAAATGGTATCAGATACCCTAGAACTAAACTTTCAGATGGTTGATGTTGGGCCCCATTTCCGCCCTGGTTTTGGCCTTGTAGACAAACCACAGCCACACTTGAGTTTCTTCGACCTTGTGGGAGAGCCTAAGCCTGGCTCGAGTTTTGAGATCTATCTCAATCACTTCTGTATTGGGGTGACTCAGAAAGACCTGTTTGACCCTGCCTCTGCCCCCATTGTTGCTCATATAAAGCTTCGTCATTGGCCCTGTCAGTCACCCCATACCCTCCATCACCCTTCCCCACCTCCTACGTCATCTCACCCTACAAATAATACCCCCCCACGCCCCACCCCCGCCATGCTCCAAGTTTATATAAGCAAGAGGCTGAAGCAATAAAGTTGAGTTCCTGCTTTGACAAGACTCTCAGCCCGGTGTGTTTGTTTTGGGCCGTGACACTCATCATTCTGCTCAGCCTCTGAGAGACCTGGTGGGACCAGGACCACTCTCCTCTCGTGTGAACCTGCCAGCAAGGAGCCAACAGATTGTGAGTTCCACCGAGTGGATGCTAGGAACCAAATCCAGGCCCTCTACAAAAGCAACGAAGTGTTCATAACTGCTGAGTGGTCTCCCTGCTCTCTTAAACTGTCTACTTTGTATGCATAAGCTTTGTGATTGAATAAAGCAATTTGACCTAATGTAACACACATTTAACAAGGTTAGGCTTTGCAAAATCTTCTATCCATTCTTCGTAGTGCCCCTTCCTCCCAGGCTGGAGCAGTGCATCTTCTGGAGGGAGAGTCTTGTAATTAGATTAGGTGGGTCAGGGAGGTTCTGCTATGACTTGTCTTAGGAATGAGGAATTATGGTTTCTGTGACCCACTTTAGTGGGAAATTGAGCATGAGAGCAGCAAGGCTAGAGGGCAGAGACTGAGAGTTGAAGATGCTTACTAGACTTTTGGACAGGTCCAAAGTTTTCAGCACAACAAACTGTATTACCTGGGCCATCATTTTCTGAATCCAAGTCTGTATCCAGGATACATGTTAAAACTATCTGTGGTCTCATTTAATGATACATTCCCAAGACCAAGAACCCAGGGAACTAAAAGTGGGGCTCTGCTCTGGATTGGATCTTGAGGCATTCATGATCCTGGGTTGGAACTTTAGGTATCCACGAGTCCTGGGTTGGATCTTGAGGCATTCATGAATTGCTTAAGTTCCCCACCCCTTTCTCTTTTGGGTCAGGTCTTTTTAAATCGCCTGGGAAGACCTTGAACTTTCCATCCTTCTGCTTCAGCCTGCTAAGAAAGTACTGGGATTAGAGTCTTCCCAACTTGAAACTCTTTCAGCTAGAGCCAGCCTCAGAACTTCTCTCGAAGCCCGAATGGCTAGTCCAGGCCTCAGCACTTTCCCCTTGCCCCTGAGCACACAGAAGTCTCACTCCCCACCCCGCAGTTTTTTCTCCCCTGCTTCTTGACTCTCCCAAAAGACACAGACGGGGCCAAAACCCCATGAATCCTCATTCTGATAGCAACTCCTTAAGTGTGACTCCCCCTCCTCCCGGTTTGACAATATCAGCCTGGGAACAGATAAACAGATGCAGCATTCAGTCTCCATGCCACCAAAGCTGGCACCCTCTCTGACGGATGGCCAGGCACTCCCCAACACAGGTGGCTTATGGTCTTGGGAAAAGCAAAAAACACACATCCTTAGAGAGAAATCAAGCCAATTAAGCGTTCCCAGGCAGCTGCGTCCAGTTTGTAAAAAGATTTAACTCTGATAACACCATAAAACCCAAAAGAACACCCTCCCCAATACTGTGACTCTGCCTGCTGACCCTGTCTACCACCCAAACAGGTGAAATTATAGATTTCCTTATCCACCATGTAACCCTGAAGCCCATGTAACCTGATTGTATGTATTTTCTAAACCCCTAGACTCAGGATCGCAACTTTGCTCCGTGCAGTTTTCGATCCAAACCTGGGTTTGAATTAAAGACTCTTATGTCTCTCTACATCAGATATGGCAGTAATTTGAGATCTCTTGGAGACTCTAAGACATGGACATAACAAAAATGATCTATCTAAAAGTTCAGAGATAAGCGTTGCTTCTCTCGGTAACATAAACTTTACCAAAAAACACACAGACTATTGAATTATAGCATTACTAAATATTTTTAATAACGCTGACATTCCCTTCTCAAGTATTTCTGAATTTTCCTTGTTCTGTGTAAAAGCAAATGACTCACTGAGATTTCAAATATTGAAAGGTTCTGCTTTTGTCTGTAGGTCACAAATGATATGGTACGGTTCTTTCTGTGGAGCATCTGCTACTATACAACTCTTGATTAACCATATGAATCAGAAACGAACTTGATGTATTCCAGTGTTTTCATGTAAGACTCTCATTAGTAGTTAATGTATGAGCTAGTTTATGTCTGCAATATTCACCAATGTTCCCAAGCTGCAAAACAGATGAGTCAGGATTTGGGTTCAGGTTCTCCATTAGCTCCAGGGCTCTTCAGATAATAGTAATATTAAATGCTCAGTAATAGGAAAGCAAGAAGTTTCTCTTTGTAGTAGACAGAGACCATCACAGAAACTATACTGGTCAAAATACAGAGAAGAACTGGCCCCAGGATACTCAGCGCTAACAGATACATCTACAAGACCACTCTTGTACCTAAAGCTCAGAGTAGAAAGACTGTAAGATTCAACGAATTGGGAAGTCTGCCTTGAGATTGTATCTCCTAGAAACGACAGGGAAGCTTCACCCAAACTCTGCAACCATAAGGCTATTGAAGCAAGACCAAACCCTGCTTTGAAACCACTAATAGACATGCTAACATGGAAGAGGAAAATCACAATAACTCTTAATCCTAGTCTATAAGCAGCTGCTGACTACTGAGGGAGGAGGAATGAGGCTTTCCCAGGCCCTCTAACACCAAGGAGTCAAAACCTAAATATCATTCATGTACACGCAACACTAAACAGGCTCAGCATGTTTATATACGTGTGTGTGTGTGTGTGTGTGTGTGTGTGTGTGTGTGTGTGATAAAAATGAAAAAGCTATGCATTTGAGAGGGAGGAAGGGGCATGGGAGTGGTTGTAGGAAGGAAAGGGATACAGAAAATTGTATATTTATATTTTCCTTAAAATTTAAAAATTAACAACAAATGAGTTGTTGCTGACAAAGTGTAAGCAAACTGAAAAGAGATGGATCCCCAATTTGTCATTTTGTAGAGCAGTTGGGAGAATCTGCATTTATCAAGAAATTTGCTTTCCTATGGTGACAAAGATTCCTACAAGTATGTCAAAGAATGCCATTACTGCCTCCTTCAAAGGTTTTCCACAATTCAACACTAGTCTGAACCCAGCAAGTTCATGCACTGCATGAAGCCTGGAAGGCAGCTTTGTTTTTATCTGCTCCGTTCCCTCCCTATGTTTCTCTGGGAGCTTTCATTCTATTGTGTGAAGAACAGACATGCTTCTCTGTTTTTAAATTGGGCACTAAAGAATTGGGGTTTATTTAACCACAAGTGGAGAGCACACTCAAAATAAGTTTGATCAGGAAAATAATGAGATATTTCAGAAGAATCCATCAGCCAATCAGGTAGAGACTCACATTTAAGCCAGCCTCATTCAATTTACAAGCAGAAATTGAAGAGAGGAGTTGAAGCTTGACTCGGTTGCTGGACAGAGTAAAGACAGTAAAGAAGCAATTTGGCCACAGAATTAGCTTGGATTGGCAACAGATTGGATATCAGAAATTTTTGATTAGCCTCCAGTTTACTCCATTTAGCATAATTCTGTATTCCAGAGATTCAGGTCTCTGCAACTGCACAATTCGAATTTATTCCACAGTGGCTGTTCCTGCACTTCACCGCACCACACATGCTCCTCTTGGTTTTCTGATCCAGATAAATGAGGATTTTAGTTTCATCTTGCTGTCCTTCCATCCTTTCCCCCTACCCCGCCTTGCCTTCTTCCCTGGGGGACAGGGCCATTTACAGTAACTTTTTTCACTTTTGCTTCCATTCAAACTATCAAAGAGTTCTCTGCCTTAGGAGCTCCATTACTCTTCTTTTTCCACCATGTTGATCTGGTAGCATACTGGGATACTGCCATTCCCCTATTTATAATAGTTCAGCAAACATTTGGCTGTGGCTTTGGCTTTAGATCAACGACAAATACTCTAAGCTTCATAGAGAAATGGACTCTCTTTTTTTTTCATTTTTTACTGATTATTTTATTTATTTACATTTCAAATGTTATCCCCCTTCCCAGTTTCCTCTCCACAAATCCCTCAGGGTAACAAACAAGGGAACTAATGTTCCCAGAAATTCGAGACTAAAAGCAGCCACTATCAGTTGTCTAGAGCCTTGTGTTGGAAGGTCCTGTCTTATCATTTGTACATGGAGCCTTGATAGATGGGTTCATCGTGGTAGCCTAAGTGTCCAGGGTACTGAAGCATGAGAAAGGTTTACCTCAGTTGCCCTCATTTCTGAAGTCAAATGAAAGTATTTCTGGTTTTCAGAACATTGCAGCAGGCCTCTCTAAAATCGGCTGCAGATAATAATTTTGGACAATTTAGATTTGCATTCTTAGGAAATACAACTTGAGGGCTTAAAATAAAACCACTTTATATAGTCATTCATTCATGAAAGCCATCACCCAGTTCCAGGTCTGCTTATCATTTTTAGACTTTTATTATTGATACAGTCTCACTGTGTATCACTGGCAAGCCTGGAGCTCACTAGGTAAAGCAGGTTTTCATCAAGCTTCTTGTGATGATCTTCCAGCCTCTACCTTTACAGTGCTGGAATTACAGACATGCACCACCATGCCCAGCAGACATTTTGATCTGTGGACATTAATTTATTACAAAATTTGCAGTTTTCTATTATTTAAAATTTTCATATAATTCACATTTTCCACTCCATTTTCATTTCTAAGATTGATATTGCATGGTGCTATAAATCAACATTATGGATTCTTCCTTCAGAAACCTGTTGGGTGGCCACTATTACTCACTTCCCAAGATGAGAGCACTAGAGAATGTAGCTAGAGATCACGGCTTGTGAATGACAAAGCCATACTCTTAACAAAGAGCAAATCTTCACTCATCTCTGCAGTCATTGCTAAGTCTAAAGAAAGAAAGATATTCTATATGTAATATCAGAAGTAGATTAAATAGAGATAGTCTTTTTACTTGATTTAAATGGTCTTTTTCTATAGTAACACAACATTTCTAAACTTCTGATATATTACAGGAATTTTTTTATTGAAAAACACTATTAACTGATCACTGTTTCATGAAGAAATAACTCTTAGATAAAAACTGGAGTTCCGAAAAGACTTATTTATCTTCTTATAGTATAAACCCATGCACATCTTAGCTCTGGAGCCTAAAATTGGGCTTCTCGGGTTTACTAAAGATTTTAAAATTAAATAGCAATGCCAAAGACAGGGGGCATGGGTGGGATGGGAAGAAGAAGTCAATACGTTTTGTCTTTAGTACCAAAATAATTGCTAGAAATCAATTACGGTGCAGCTTGTATAGTAAATAATACAATATTCAATGGTTGAGTGGACCACAAAAGCCATCAGCCCTGTTGAGAGCTGATAGAAATTGGAAGAGATTTTCATTATAACATCCCTAGGCTTGCACCACTTCAAAAAAGATAAAAGATTAGCAATGCATCAAAGAAAAACCCAATTCACTGTCTCTTCCATGTTTGCTAAGTTTTCTACTTGAGTTTTTACCCAAATTACTTAGAAGCTAGTAACAGCTAAGAGACAATGCCTGGGATGGGAATATTGTCAGCCCCTCTGCTTTACTCGATTCCAAGACAGAGAAAATGGGCTTTATGTGTATCTAGAAGGATTGTGCTAAGTGATTACTAAAAGGGTGAGGGACTACATAAATTAAATTGTGGGAGAAAATCTGTCTATAAATAAACATTTCCTTATATTGTTTTAATTCAGGTCAGGAGTTGGGTTGTGCCACAGTTTAGAATAGGGCTGATCCCCAGTGATCCCACGTGCTGCAGGCTTGGTCTCCAGTGACTATATTGAGGAAGTAAAATCTTATAGCTGGAACCTAATGACTAGTGGTTAGGACATGGAGGTACTGCCCTGTGTAGAGATTCAGGTAGCTGTTATAATTAATGTGGTTGTTATTAGTTCTATCCCACAAATGTGAATTCTATACAAGTATTCCACTGTCTGGCCTCCTTGCTATGCAATTTGCTGTATGGTCTGACTCTTATGACGTTCTTAGATCTACCTAAAGAGGACCTCATTAGAGGCCACAAAGGGTGGTACTTCCCAATCTTTCTGTCTCTGCAACTGCTAGCTAAATAATCCCCTTTACTATCCAAACCTTAGGTATTTTGTTAGAGCAATGGGAAAAAATAACTATTACTCTTCCATGTTGGTTTGAGGGAGTTTTCTTGTACAGATTTTAAACACTTGAGGCTTCATATGCATCTTATTACAGAAAGGCCAAGGGCCATTCCTGACAAAGATCTTCATTTTATGTAAAAATATTATAGCTTTACCTTGTAAGAGTATGACTTAACATCCATGGAAGGAACCTAAACAACAAGAAGAGGGGCTGATAAATAATATCTCTTGTTGGTGGGTTTCCTTACCCCTTCCACTTTGGCTGCTTCTTAAAAATTAAATGATAATGTATCATGTATACACTTATTATCATTTGAACAGATAAACCTAATACAACTGTAGTTTGAAATGAAATTGAAAAGCTACAAATGTGCCCCTAATTAGTAAAAAAAAAAAATAATCTTATTTTGGTATCATATTTTTATTCTGTTACCAACCATTTCTCTTTGTACTATGTAAAGTGACTGCTTGGCTTACAGAGGGAACTGAGTAGGTCATTAGGTCAAATGAATCAGGCAGAAAATCTAGAGCTGAGAAATAAAATTATGGCATTATCTTGCAAGAGGATAGCAAAGAAAAATCACTGGCAGGAGAGCAAGCCTGACCTGTGCCCCTGGTTTGTTGCATGTGTTATTGATGCCTTTAGCCTCTGCAAGGGCATCATTACTACTCAGACTTTACTTAGCACAATCATCTTTTGTTGGGTTTAAAAGGTTGATCGTGATCTCAGGTTTTCTCTGTGTCTCTCTTCTCTTGGGCCACTGAAGAGCTTGGTTTGTTTCTTAGCTTCTTTTCCTTAAAAATTTTCATTCTCTCAAAGATAGTTACTGAGCACAAGTGGTGCTTCACAAACACAACGCTTTTGTGCTCTGCTGATTTATATGATGAAAGCTTTAACATGTGCGCATATTTATCTACTTTAGGACATGGCTGCCACCCTGTACTGTTCACACTAGCCTGTTCATAGAGCTGTCAAAAGGAACTGGAAGAGGTAGTGTGTCCACTTCAGGTTTCATTTTCTGTCAGAAGAAGAACAGTTTGTTCCTGAGATGCATATACTACTTAGCAACTGAACTCTAAGAGACTATCACCTAATGAACACTTGTTCTCAGTGTGCTCAAAGCTGTAAACATATTGATTCATGTTCTTCTTTGTTACCCAGTCACTAAACCAAAGGAGGCTACATTGGAAAAGATTTTGGATATTCTCGGCAAACATTGACAGGAAGCTGGTATCAACACTTTGACTTCCCATCACTTAGAAAATTCAAGTGTCTTATGTACAAAGTAAGTGTGTGGACAGTTATCTTTCACTTCTAACACACTTCCCCAACTCCCCATAAAAAATGATTGGTTCATTTAGACCCCAGATCCAAGGTACAAATGCTGCCATTTCTGAATCCAAGCCAGATAAATCTGCTATAATAAGGATGAGTACCCATGTGTTCAAAGATGAGCTGACTTTCTATGTTGTTTGGGGAGTTAGGAAAACCTTTTAGAGGTGGTGCCAAATGAAGGAACTTACAGCACTGTTGACATATCCTAGAAAGGGTGTGAGGGCCATTCCTGTCTCTTTGTTTTTGCTTTCTGCCCACCATAACTTGAGCAGACTTCATATGCTACATGCTTTCACTGTGCTGTAATGATCTCCTCAGAGCTGGGATCAAATTAGCTATGGCAAGGATCCATCTCAGCAATTGTGTTTCCAGCTTCTCACCTAAAGCCAAATGGACTATAACACTGGGCCAGGTGTGATCAGTGCTAGGTATCAGTTGAGTGGCCAATCATCCTCTCATGATTGTTGACTTGCTGAACTTAGAATAGCCTGGAACACAAATCTAAGGATGGCATTTCTAGAGAAAATGAACTTAGGGGAGATTGGCTTTCCAAGTGGATACCACCTTCCAAAGACAACCCAGAGAACACAGTAGTGTTTGTCATCAGTTCTTCCTTCTGAACAATCATGTCTATCTCTCCAGATGTTAACACCAGATTCCATCTTCTTTGGCCTTCTAATGTGAACTCAATACCAGAGACACTCCAGGGAGAGCATCCAGGCCTTCAACACCAAAGTGGGACTACCAAAGCCCATAGAGTGGCACACAGAAAGCTAGCAGGTTCTCAGACCACCACTGTGTAGGTAGCCAATGTTGGACTTCCCAGACCCTACTGTGTAAGCCAATCTGATTAAACCCCTCTATAACATATATTTATTCTAGGGTTCTGCTCTTCTAGAGAACCTTGCCCTATATAACTACCATCATTTAATAACATTAGTTCTACCTCTGGAGCTTATGGGTTGTATGGCCTGTATGCTTTTGCATGTTTCAATGATAGAAGAGTATAGAATACTCAAGATGAACTGCAGACAAGACAACATAGGGGTTAGAAACTCTGTCAAAATGAGAGTTCTTGTTCAATTGATACAAAAAATTACAAGTTTTTTATCATAAGTGAAGATGCTTTATGTATAATAATTAAAAATGTAGTAACAGCTATTTGTAGTTGAACTACTTATTGGGTCTACTTGATGCTATAATTTATGAGTACGATGTGAAAGAAAATTGAGCTAATTAACTTTAATCCCTTCAAAAATACATTACACCTTATTTTCTGTTTTATGTTGCTTATTTGTTTTCATTCTTACTGAGTTTTATTTTCTGTTTTCACTATCAAAGTTTGGGTATAAAGCCTTGTACATGTTTGGCTAGAGCTTCTGATGTTTTGAACAGAGTCTCCTTTCTTGGTGTAGCCCAGGCTAGCCTTGAACTCTCAATCCCCTTGCTGCAGCTTTCTGAGCATGGGATTACAGATGCATCTCTCCATACTCAAAAATAGGAGTTTCTTTTTCCATTGTTGAGGAGTGAACCCAGGTCTTTGCATATGCTTGTCAAATGCTTTGCCAAGGAGCCACAGTAGGAGTCCCAATTACCTTTTTTCCCAGTGAAAAACATTTGAAATCCATTGCCAATAGTGTTTAAGTTTACAGTGTTCTATCATTAATCATACTCAACTGTGCAAAAGAATCTCATACCCAGAAAGACTTATTCCTCCTAAGATTTTTAACTACTGACCATCAGCTCCCCTGTCCCCACCCCCAGGTTCTGGAGCCACCATTCTGCACTTTGGCTTCCATGAGTTTGACTGTTTTAGATTCTACATATAATTGGAGAATCAGTGGTACTGGCTTGTGAAGCAGAAAGTAATAAAAAATTATTGTTTGATATACATATAAAGTTAGTTTTGCAAAATGAAATGAGTTTTTAAAATAATGTGGTAAATGTACTTAGCACAGTGTACACTTAAAAAGGTCAAGATGGTAATATGTATAGTTTATCACAATAATAAAGATTTTTTTTTAACGTTCTTAAAACCCTACAAGTCTTGCTAGCTTTGCTTTCTCCATAGTGAAGCCAAGAAATCCTGTTGTCATTTATAGAGTGGCTGAATAGTCTGGAACAAGGCTGGTACAGAGTAGACGCTAATATGTACCATGTGACCACTTTAGTTCTATTGCAATCCTCATCATTATGTGACATTCAGATAGTTTCTACAGGCTGCTAGATAGTGAGCTTGCCTGATGGTAAAATTATCTGAAATGATTCTCAGGCCCAGACCACCCTGCTGAGTCAGAATCTCCAGGCAACTTTCTCGGGACTATTTATTTTTAAACAAGGCTGCAGGTGATTTATGTTCAAGGCTAGATACACACCTTGCGATTATTGCCTCTGGGATCTCATTAGATTCAGAATCACAGGCTCCACCCAGAATGCCCTGAGGTGTAACAAACACCTTAGGGACTTCTGGGCATATGAAAATTGAGAGGCGCTTGTCTAAGGTATATTCTCTGGAGTTCTCTAACCACAATCACTTAATACAAGTGGAGAGATTGCACTGTTTCTCTTTTGATTACTAGAATAATTCTGAATCAGCTACAGTTGATTCCCACACCCCTAGTCAGACTATGCCACTCTAGGATTTAAAGAGAAAATCCTTCCCTCTCTGGAAAAAAAAATCACCTTCAAAGCTATGATCATATTACTACCAAATTGACAGAATATGCAACTAAATCTTACTTCCTGACCACTTAAAACAGGAGTCGCTGCCTAGGACTGCAGCCAATGGCTCCATAGAGAGTCTAAGCATCTAGTAGGGTCTCATCTCCAATTTGGAGATATTTCAAGAATCTTATCCCTGATTCACCTATATTCCACCATGCTCTAAAGAGAAAAGGGCACCACGCAGCAGAGGGACCACTTACAGAAGCATATGGCAGGACTGAAATAGGGACTCAAACTCTGTTGTGGGTTCTGGGAAAATTGTGGGGACAAGTTTAAACAGGTCTGAACATCTCAATGGGCATCAGGCTACTTGGCTGGCATCTGCTGTCTGGTCTCTGACCCTGTGGTAGTTAGGGCAAGTGAGAGTAGATGGACTTAGGGGTCCCATAGAGAGGTTGGCTCTGGTTCAACTCAAGGTTGGTTGGTTGCCTGTGAGTTGCAGTGTGGGATGTCCTACCTCTGTGAGGCTTCTGTGAGTTGCAGTGTGGGATGTCCTACCTCTGTGAGGTTTCTGTGAGTTGCAGTGTGGGATGTCCTACCTCTGTGAGGTTTCTGTGAGTTGCAGTGTGGGATGTCCTACCTCTGTGAGGTTTCTGTGAGTTGCAGTGTGGGATGTCCTACCTCTGTGAGGGTTATGCTGACTAATGCTATAGAGGCTAGGAAAAAATGGAAGACTTAACACAGCCCTTAGAAGTCCACCACACTCTACAAAATTCTGAAGTATCTTTCCTTTCCATCTTAGAATTGGTCCTGCTTATGTAAGGGAAACACATCTACACATCTTCTTAATAACATTACCTTTTCTCTGCTCTACAGTGCTCTGCTGTCTCTATATTTAACATAATGATAACTCTGACTTTGAAAATAGAGATGTTATTGAATCATGACATTTACTGTGGTATAGTAGTGTAATCAGAGCTCTGTCTTCAAAGTGCTAGATTGACCCTCTGAGTCTATCTTAATTAACTGTCGACAGGATAAATGTTTGTTTAAACAGATGTAGCAGATCACTTTTTATGCTGCCTCTTCTCAGAAGGCAAACTCAGTGTCCCTGCAATCCAGCCCTGCCTGCTGATCAGACACCAGGCGTAAACCACTCAGTTGGCAACACTGACTTTGATGAGACAGTCTTAGATAAGATGAAAAATTCACAGCCCTTCACTTTAATTCTCTGACTGAGGAATGAAGTCATAATGGCCAAATGCACTCCAAATATGCCTGAACTATATCCTAGCAGCCCAAGAAAACCCACAGACAAGGCCTACATCACTATTATACTTACAGGACTTATAGGAGCATGAAAACTTTGCATAATAGACTCTTATAAATGTCTTTTGCCCAGAATGGCACAATGTATTCATCAATTTGAATCTCCAATTAGAGTAGACACTCAAACATTCAAAGCCATATATGTATGTGTACACACACACACACACACACATCTTATACAGTACTTACCACTCATCTAGTTCTCTTACCTCAGACTTTTCATTTTCTGCCAGGACAAGTGATCAGAAGTTTAGAAGTAGACTAAGAATAACGACCCTTCAAATTTTGCATAGTCTTTAAAGCACACTTTTATCATATAGACCTTAGCATGTGACACAAGAAACTGTCATCATTCAGACTTTTCATCTATTGGCAAATGATCATATAAACTATGAAGTTCAGGTTTGACTTTTTGATATGCCAAATATACACTAGGACTCTAAAACATATTTCCATTAAGAATAATTTCTACTGGAAACTGTCTACTTCTGAATTTCTGTTCATGTGTCTGGCCAAACAAGAAAAATCTCAGGTAGGAAAATTAGATGATTGTTACCTGAGTGGTAATTACTGTATGTTTAAAATATATGTATGCCAAATATGTGTGTACATATATACCCACATATTTATTTATAAAGTATATATGTATATATATACATATATACATATATGTATCCATATCCGTATACATCAACAGAAATAGAAATTAAAGATACTGAAGAAAACTACGGTTGAATAATGCATCTCTAAGGTCAAGGGTAATAGGCAGAAAAAGAAACTCAAAATGGGAATATTTATATGTCATCATTCTAAAAATAATTTTGCCTAATAATTATGTGGAAAGTCAGTATTTTCATTCTTAATAAAAAAATGAATCTTAAACTGAACTGAAAAAAATTGACCTTTCTTACTCTTGTTATCCAGATTATGGCTGCAGCCTTCTTTCCTAGCAACTTTTTAGTAAAACTGACACTGGCTCTGTCTCTTCTTCGTTTACTTTATAGTCTACAGTGGCCTGACTTTTCTACCACAGATCTTTCTAAAGATAACTGTGAATTGCTAAGAGAGAAGGTAGTTGATACACTTAATCTCCCATATCAGTGGAAGGCATTCTTGTGGTTAAGCCTGACACAGGAGCCCTGACTGCTCCTCTCCCAAGCCACCATGTTTAAGCCTGCCCACAATCATTCCTGCTTCTGGTAAGCCTTGATTTTCTATTTGCCCAATATCTGACAGTTCTTCCCTTAATTTAGAGGTAATGAGTGCAGCCCAGGTCCAGCCAATGCTATTCTGTTTGGTCTAGTATCTGCTTAAGCAATGTGACTCAGACTATATCAAATACAAGCACTTTAAGCATTTAATTTTGGGGGAAAGCTAGATGTTGTCCACTATTGCGGCTGAAGCATGATCTCTGAGTTTACTGATACAGCTATCCCATTTGCTGTCACTGAGGGAAAGCTGCTAGGTACAGGCAAGCAAAGTGAGGAAATGAGAAATTCCAATGGCATCATTTTACCCATGAGGCCTCATTTGCCCAGGAACTACAGTGGACTACACCTTTGGTACTCAAAAGATGCCTCAGTGGTCAACAGCATTGGCTACTTTTCTAAAAAAACCTAGTTTCAAGCCCAGCCTCCATAGGATGGCTCACAGTCCACGAGGACTCAACACCTTCTTCTGGCCTCTTCAAGCAGTGAATGATGTGGAGTATAAATACATTCAGGCAAAACACCCATATACGTAAAAGAAAAATAAACACAATCTAAAACAAATAATACCATTTGTTTGGTTGTGAACGCCAGTCATATTTTGGTTTCTTTGTATCACTTACACTATGCTAATACTGTAGCAGATTCTGGGCTGTAGACACAGTATAGTAGGACAGGATATTGTGAAGCTTTGAAAAGAAAAAATAAAATTCTTTTGTAAAGTATAAGACACCAGAATCAATGCTCATTCTGTCTGCTGTGGCTATCCAGGTTTCTTGGCAGAATTTGTTGAAAAGGCTGTCTTTAATGAATATTTCTGATATCTATATTAAAAACCAGATGGCTGGAGCTGCTTATACTTAGGTCTTTTATTTCATTAAATCATTTTGCACATCTGTTTTTGTGCCAGTAGCATGGTATGTGGTATTATGGGTCTGGAGTTTAATTTCAAATCAAATATGGTGCTATGACCACTGTTGCTCATCTTGCTAAAGTTTGCTTTGGCTATCTAGCGACTTTCATTCTTCATATGAATTTTAAAGCTGTTTTCTACTTTTATGAAGAATGTCATTAGAAACTTAATGGTGATGACCAATAGGCTACATAAGGAAACATAGACTTTTTCCATGTTTTCTTCCAATCATGAACATGAGAAGGCTTTCTATTTTTATAATCTTCTTCGGTTTCTTGATTTTTCATTGTAGGCTCTTATTATTTCTTGAATGGCTTTGTTCCAAGGTGTTTTATTTACCTAATTTTGATGCAACTGTGAATTGGATGATTTTCATGATTTCTTTCTCAATTTGTTTATCATTTGTACACAAAAATGATTGATTTTTGCATCAATTTTATATACTTCCACTTGGCCAAAAGTATTTATCAGCTCTAAGAGTTTTCTGGTGTAATCTTCAAAAGCTTTTTATATAGGGTCATTTTATCTGCAAATAATGACACCTTTATTCCTTTCTATTGTATCATCTTCACCTCTCTTTATTGCCTTAATAGCAATAACCAGCCACTATATAGAATAACAGTGGAGGAAGTAGGTTGCCCAACTTCTTCAGAATGTTAGTGGAAATGTGCTATTCTCCCCACTTAGTGTGCTGTTGACTATAGTGTGCTGCTGTATATAATCCTGTTCATGTTGAAGTGTGTCACTTCTATTTTCTTCAAGGCTTTTATCAAGAAAGAATATACCTTCTGTTGAAAACCATTTCTTCTTCTGTTGAGGTGATCAAGTGATATCTGTCTTTGAGTTCTTTTATATGATGTATTACATTTATAGACATGCACATGTTGAAACATCTCTGTTTCTGTGGAAGAAAGCCAACTGTATCATGATAAATGATGACTTAGGTGTGTTCTTGAGTTTGATTTACAGTCATACAATCATTTATAGAGAACTTTCTGCATGTAAGTTCATTGCGAAGATTGGTCTATGATATTCTGTTTTATCATCTTATTTAGATATTAAGATGATATGAGTTTTGTAAAAAGTACTTTGCAGCAAACTTTCCTATTTTATGGAATAATTTGTTAGTTTCTCTTTAAATTCTGGTTGAATTCAGCAGAGAGTCTAGACTCTTTTTAGTTCGAAAAGTTTTATTTCTACAGTCTTCTTGCTTGTTATTAATCTGTTCAAATTGTTTATCTCCTCTTGGGTTAATTTTGGTAGGTCTTATAATTGTCCATTTTATCTAGATTTTTGTATTTATTGCAACATTTTTAAAGACACATCCTAATGGTTTAGCAAATGTCACTGGTGTCTGTTGAAATGGCTCCCTTTTACTCTATTTCATTACTGTGGATTGCCCTCCCCACCCCTCTACTTTTTTAGTGTTTGGCTAAGAGTTTGTTGACCTTGTTTATATCTTCATAGAACCAATGCTTTATTTACTTTATTCCTGTGTGAAAATGTCCTATGTAAGCAAATGCCACGTACAATGAATATGAACAAAGGAAACTAAAAATAAAAGCACTTTATCTTAAAATGCACTGGTAATATTTTGCAACTAAAATGAAAAAATCCATCCTCATAATGCATGAGTAGAGTGAGAAGTTCAGAGCTAACACCATTTTCCTCCCCAGTCTACTTAATGATCTAGTTAATAATTTAGACTCTGTAAGGATCTGGGAAATGATGCAGCAGGTTGGAATGACGATTCCACTTATATGGCCCTGTTAAACTAACAACACTCTGCTAATCCCCACTTTGGACTCTACTTCCACAACATTTGAGTTGTTACCATTAATCCTTCCCATCACTTCAACTTATTCTACATTTCATTTGGATTTTCCTTTTGTTTAAATGCTAGTGCCTCCAAATATTGTCCTTTGGCTCTACAGAATTCTAATTCTGAGTATTTCTCTCCAATGCCCCACTGGTTCCCATACACTTCCCGGTGCTTTACTTCTTGCTTTTACTTAAAACCCAGAGTGTTTTTTCCTTAGGACTCATGGCTAGTTTCATCTGCATATCTTCAAATTTACATGCAGCCATAGACTTGTGTTTTATTTACAATTAATCCTTTAGCCCTCATTATGGGGCCAACTAAGCTACTTTGCAATATCCGAAGTTTTCTCCTATAACCCAATTTTTCACACCATGCTAATTTATCTCGTAAATCTTTGTCAAAGCATTTTCATTCTTGTCTTCTCAGATTTGTTTTTTCAGAATTCTAATATGAATTTTATGCTTGAGATAAGCAGTTCACAAATGCTAGAATAATTTTTTAAAAAGACCACATAAGCACATCTGGAAAACTTATGAAACAAAATCTTCAAGGGCAATTCTTCAAGGGATTTTGATGAACTTGGTCTGAGAATCCCATCCTAAGAAACAATGTTTGGTTTCTTTCAATAATTAGAACTGCTGTGAATATAACCAACCTGATACTTTCATTTGTTCTGTTGCCTAGATTGCAAAGGTTTATCCTGCCTCCAAGATAATGTACAGCTTCTTCTCATGCATCTTATGCTTCCAAACTCAAGTCTCTCAATGTCTTAAAGAAGCCAGAAAATACATCTGGAAAGGAGGATGCCATTTTCTTTCTAATTTTCTTTAGCCTCTTGATAACATTCAGTTGTTTTATTATCTGGTGAAATTATATGACACACTAGCTGCCAGACCTTAGTGCTAAATTTTTGTCTCCATTATCTTATATAGTGCAAATTATAGTTCCACACAGTAAGTGGATTATTAGTGTAATTTTACAGCTCAGGAAATTAGAGATGAAAGAATTAACTGTCCCATGGTCCCAGTGTTATTCAGCTCTGGATTGGTATTCTTAAGTAGGCTATTATATAGGTTTCTGGACCTGCCTAAGAGATGAGTTTCCTGGGACCAAACAGGGTACCCTACTACTGAGTTTTTCATGTAGTGGGTCAATGTGAACAGAGGACTCTCAGAATGTATAAACGTTCCTAAGCAGCTTCTGGCTATTATAAATAAAGCTGCTATGAACATAGTGGAGCTTATGTCTTTCTTATATGTTAGAGTATCTTCTGGGTATATGCCCAGGAGTGGTATAGCTGAGTCCTCAGGTAATGATATGTCCAATTTTCTGAGGAACCGCCAGACTGTTTTCCAGAGTTGTAGTACCATCTTGCAAGCCCACGAACAATAGAGGAGTGTTCCTCTTTCTCCACATCCTCACCAGCATCTACTATCACCTGAGTTTTTGATCTTAGTCATTCTCACTGGTATGAGGTGGAATCTCAGGGTTGTTTTGATTTGCATTTCCCTGATGACTAAGGATGCTGAACATTTCTTTAGGTGCTTCTCCGCCATTCAAGTTTCCTCAGTTCAGAATTCTTTCTTTAGCTCTGTACCTCATTTTTAATAGGGTTATTTGGTTGTCTAGAGTCTAATTTCTTGGCTTCTTTGTTTCTATTGTATTGGATATTAGTCCTCTATCTGATGTGGGATTGGTAAAGATCTTTTCCCAATCTATTGGTTGCCGTTTTGTTCTATTGACAGTGTCCTTTGCCTTACAAAGACTTTGCAATTTTATGAAGTCCCAGTTGTCAATTTTTAATCTTACAACAGAGAAATGGATACAAAAAATGTGGTACATTTACACATTGGAATATTACTCAGCTGTTAAAAACAATGAATTTGAGAAATTCTTAGGTAAATGGATGGAACTAGAAAATATCATCCTGAGTCAGGTAATCCAATCACAAAAGAGCACACATGGTATTCACTCACTGATTATTGGATTTTAGCCCAGAAGCTTGAAATAACCAAGATTCAACTCACAGACCACATAAACCTCATGAAGAATGAAGAAAAGTGGGGGTGCTTCAGTCCTTCTTAGAAGGAGTAGCAAAATACTCAAGGGAGCAAATATGTACACCAAGTTTAGGACAGAAACTGAAGGAGGGGCAGACCATTCCACCTGGATATCCATTCCATGTGCAGTCACCACTGATATGGATGCCAGGAAGTGCATGCTGACAGGAGCCTGACATAGCTGTCTCCTTAGACGTCTGCAAGAGTCTGACAGATTCAGAGGCAGATGTTCACAGCAACCATTGAACTGATCATGGGTTTCCCAATGGAGGAGTTAGAGTGAAAACTAAAGGAGTTGAAAGGGTTTGCGACCCCCATGAGGAGAGCAACAATACCAACCAACCAGAGCCCCCAAGGTCTAAACCACCAGCCTGGGAGCACTTAGGGAGGGACCCATGGCTCCAGCTATATATGCAAGGGAGGACAGTCCTGTCAGGTATAGGTGGGAGAGGAGATCCTTGGTCCCATGAAGGCTGGATGCCATGTGTGGGGGAATTTGAGGGTGGGGAGGTGGCAGTTGGGGGTAGGTGGGGGCATATCTTCATAGGAGCAAGAAGAGGGGGGATGGGATAGGGGGTTCGTGTGTGGGAGGGGGAGAAATGGGGTAAGGGGAGAACATCTGAAATATAAATAAAATATCCAATAAAAATAAAAAAGAAAAGAAAACAAACAAACAAACCCCAAGAGATCACAAATAGCACCTTCTAGAAGGTAAAACTTAAAAAAAAAAGACAGTTTAAAAGGCAAACATATTGTTTATTTGACTGTATTCGTTGTCAAAATTTTATATTTATCTTGAGGGAGTTACTCCCATAATAAAAAAAAATCTGTCTCTAAAATGACAATTTAGAGAGGCTTTTCAACTCATTAATTATTCTATGCCTGTCACCTTTATATGTGTGCTAAAGGTGTTCTTTAGTTAGATCTCCAGCTTTACACTGTAAATTTTTATCTGAGATTGTTTTGAGATAATTGTAGCTTCATGTGCAGCTACAGGAGTTAACAGAGAGCTTCAGTACACTCCTATCTTCTCTACAAGGTGCACTTTCACAGGCACAGTGAGGATGGTGCTGTCCAGGGTTATCAGCATCACCACGAGGAACACTTCATTCTTTTCACATGGTCACACCCCAATCCTCATCTGATCCATGTTCTCCCTGGTCAGAGTGTTGTCAGTTGAGGAGGGCCATACAAATGGACTCTTCAGTACAAGCTGCTGCATCATTTCCCAGATCCTTAAATAATCTAAAGAACACATTAATAACTTTTTGATCAGCAGTTTATGATTATTTGTTCCCACTTTGTGCCTTGTTTTTCCATTTTCTTCTCATGAGCTTTAAAATGGGAAAATATGTAAATTTGAGATCAGAACATGTTGACTAACTTGTTTATTTTTTTAATGTAGTATGAATTTTGTGTCAACTGACCAAAACTCTTGCAAAACTTCTCATAATTTTTTAAAATATTTGCTTTTAATTTAAATGAACTGTCCATTCTGAGATGATTTTTGTGTCAGATGCTACATCTAGAAGTTTATTTCTGTGCCCATATTGATTGCCCCACCATTTCCACTGGAGGAAAACACTATCCCTCCTCCTTAGAAGTGGCTTTGTACTTTTATTAAGTGTGAATACACACTTGTCTTCAAATAAATTTAACAACAAAGCACAAATTCCAGCTCTTTTCAGGGTGAGATGAGTTATGGGAAATAAGAGTAAGATGATGATGAGAGAATGCTGTGAACATTAAATGCCACTGAGTTTTATGTTTTAAAATTTTCATGTTGGGACTCTCATCACAATAAAAGAATGGAGAAAGCTACCTTAGCAAAGCTTCCAACTACTATTTTACACAATTCATATACATATTTCAAGCACCATATCAAACCTCGTCTTCATCCAGGCTATTCTTTCCACACTGTTTGCCTCCAGCTTCTAGACCCTTTGTTGCTAAAGCCAGGTAACGTGTCCTCATGTGTTTAACCTCTGGGTAAACATTTTTAACAGTGAGGCAAGATATGGGCAGCGGCAGTTCTTAGCAGCCCTGGTGTGTCCTGGCAATCCATCCCATAGCCTTTAGTCATTCTGTGGCCATTATTTACACCCTGTCCACATCCCTCAGAATTAAAGTATCCTCAGTGGAACACTCTATTATATCATGTGGTGATCATTGCCTTTACTTGGAACCCATGGCTCCAAAATGACATATTTCATCACTCTTCTGGCAAGGAGTTCATAGACTTCTACTTAGAGAAAGCAACGCAGTGAGTCAGGGCCGAGACTATGAAGTGCATGACTTGAAACTGAGATTTCCTCCCATGAACTTTATTTCTTTCAATGCTGAAGGGGGTCTTTTTTTAAATCTGGAAATTACTGTTGCAAAGAAATCTTGATGACCACAAATAAGACATATAAATGATTTCCTGGGCTTTATATTTTCATAGCCAGTTTGGCTTTAAGAAATCAAGGAGAAATTTGTCACCACATTCAACTCATCTGTAAATGGCCAGCCAATGGCAGGTCAGAGAGTCCTGCATGGAGCAAATGTCTTTTTAATGTTACTTATGCAAGAAAGTTTGGTCTTTCTTTTTGAAAGTATTTAAGTCATGATACCCTGGTCATGGAAATCAAACATGGCATAATGAGTTTGGAAATCTTGGCAAACAGGATTTAAGTTTTTACATATTAGAGTATTTCAAATCCAGCATGTTATCATACTATGAGGCTGAAGTGACCCCAAGGGGAGGAAGATGTATACATTGCTCTATGGACAAATTACTCTGGTCATAGTTGCCTGAACAAAGGTAAATGGTCAAAGGGTGAGAGCATAGCCCACTCTTAGCAAAGGCACTATCACTGCAACCTCTGTGACCACAAATGACACTTGTGTCTCTATCTCTTTTATTTTTCATTATTTATTAGATTTATTTATTCAATTTACATCCCAATATTGGGCCTTCCTCTTCTCCCTGGACCCTCTCATGCAGATTCTCCCCATATTTCCACCCTCCTCTTTTCCTTGGTGAAGGGTAGTCCCCTCTGGGTAGTAGACTTCCCATACTACTCCCCACCCTTACACCACTGCACATCAAGTAATTGCAGTACTCTGTGGTCCTTGTTCCAGTTGTTAGGGGGACCTCATGAAGACCTAGCTGCTCATACATATGTGCAGGGTACCTAGGACCAGCCCATGCTCACTCTTTGGTTGGTGATTCAGGCTCTGGAAACCCCCAAGGGTCCAGGTTAGCTGACTCTGTTGGTCTTCCTGTGGAGTCCCTCTTTGGTCCCTCAATCCTTCTCCCAGTGATTTTATAAGACTCTCAAGCTCCGTCTAATATTTAGCTGTGGGTCTCTGCATCTCTTTCCATTGGCTGCTGGGTAGAGTCCACAGAGGACAGTTATGCTAGGTTCCTATCTGCAAGCATAACAGAGTAATATTAATAAAGCCAGGGATTGGTTATTTCCAGTTTCTGGGTATTACAAATAAGGCTTCTATGAACATAGTTGAGTAAGTGTCCTTATGGGATGGTAGAGCACCTTTTGGGTATATGCCCAGGAGTGGTATAGCTGGGTCTTGAGGTAGAACTAATCCCAATTTTCTGAGAAACCATCAAATAGATTTCCAGAGTTCTTGTATAAGTTTTCACTCCCTCCAGCAGTGAAGAAGTGTTCCCCTTACTCCACAACCTTGACAGCATGTGCTGTCCATTGAGTTTTTGATCTTAGCTATTCTGATGGGTATACAGTGGAATCTCAGTGTTGTTTTGATTTGCATTTCCATAATGACTAAGGATGTTGAACATTTCTTTAAGTGCTTCTCAGCCTGAACAATCCTGAGCAATCAAGATTCCTCTATTGAGAATTCTCTGTTTAGTTCTTGGTGCCCAGTCCATTAGTGAGAATGGGGTTTGAAGTCTCCCACTATTAATTTACGGGATTCAGTATATGATTTAAGTTTTAGTACTGTTTATTTTATGAATGTGGGTGCCCTTGCATTTGGGGCATAGATGTTCAGAACTGAGACATCATCTTCTTGGATTTTTCCTTTGATGAGTATGAAGTGTCTTTTCCTGTATCTTTTGCTTACTTTCAGTTTAAAGTCTATTGTATTGGCTATTAGAATGGCTACTCCAGCTTGTTTCTTCAGTCTATTTGCTTGGAAAACTTTTTTCAGCCCTTATTTATCTTTTTTGCTAAGATGTGTTTCTTGTATACAGCAGAATAATGGATTCTATTTATGCATCTATTCTGTTAGCCTGTGTATTTTTATTGGGTAATTGAGTCCATTGATATTGAGAGATACTAATGACCAATGATTGTTACTTCCTGTTGCTTTGATGTTGGTGTTGGAAGTGTGCATGTGTGTGTGTGTGTGTGTGTGTGTGTGTATGTGTTTCTCTTCTACTGGTTTCAATGATGTGAAATAATTTCTTGTGGTTTTTTGGGTATGGTTAGTATCATTGCATTGGAACTTTCTTTCTAGTATCCTCTGTAGAGATGGGCTAGTAGAAAAGTATTTTTTAATATTGCTTTTGTCATGGAATATCTTGGTTTTTTCATCTATGGTTATTGAAATTTTTGCTGGGTATAGTAGTCTGGGCTGAGATCTGTGGTCTCTTATGGGCTGCAAGCTTTTTGCCCAGGCCCTTCTAACTTTTAGAGTCTCAGTTGAGAAACTAGTTGTAATTCTCATATGTCTTTCTTTATATGTCACTTGGCCTTTTCCCCCTCACAGCTTTTAAAATTTATTCTTTGTTCTCTACATTTAGTGTTTTAATTATTATGTGGCAGGAGAATTTTGTTTTCTGGTCTAATTTGTTTGGTGATGTGTAAGTTTCTTGTACATTTATAGGCATATTTTTCTTTAGGTTAGAGAAAGCTTTTCCTATGATTTGTTGAAGATGTTTTCTGGGTCTTTTGGCTATGAATATTCTCCTTTTTTACTCCTATTATTTGTTTTTATTGGATATTTTATTTATTTACATTTCAGATGTCATTCTCTTTCCCCATTTCCCCTCCCTAGAAACCCCCTATCCCATCCCCCCTCCTCCTTTTTGCTTTTATATCATTTTAATTACATGCAAGTATTAAGGTCAGTTCTAGGTTGAGGAACTAGCAATACAATAGATGCAAATAGTCAAGGAACAAGCAAGACAATAAACACAAACAGTCAAAGAACAAGCAAGGCAATAAACAAAGTTCTGTGAACACTCCCGTGATCACTGTTTCTAAGGGCTTATCAGGATGATCAAAATATCTGAGCCTACTTCCTTGTCCTAGCCCTTACTACTGCATTTTAGCGCTGAATTCCCTGCTGGTGCTTCAAAAACGTGTGACCAAGACAAGGGGTCTGGTGGTTCCATATCAACCTGGCTCTTGTTAGTGTATTCTTACGCTGTCCTTTAGTCATCTGGTTTTCCCTGGTGTTGGCTGGATGATCCTTATGCCAGCAGGACTTCTCAGGAAGGTGGAGAGAGCAATGGATTAGACAATGGAGGCCAGCCCGTTCTGCTGACTGTGCCTCAGATGGGCCCCACTGGCAAGGGATTACTGTGGTGATGTTCCAAGCTTGGAGTTCTTGGGATCTCTGCAGGTCTCCATGATGGAAGCAGGAACTCTTAGCATTGCACAAGGATTCTTTAGACCAAAGAGTAAGCCCAGAGCTAGACAATGGTGTTCAGGAGACCATATACAACTCACCTCTGCAAGCCATTATGTCCTGGGAGGGCTGGACTGAAATGGGATTGTAGAGCAATGTTCCAAAATGGTTAGTCTTGGGGCTCCCAAAGGTTTCTGCAAAGGAGCTGGACAACCCTCAGGCCTGGAAGTCTCTTCAGGACCAAAGAGCGAGCCCAAAGCTAGACAATGAATTTCAGGGGACCATGTACAATGTACCTCTGCCCACTACTTTCTCTTTCAATGTATGAAGTTTTTAGACTATTTCTGCATCTTATGTTTTGATGAGTATTTGTATTCCAAGGAACAATGAACAACTATTCCACGTCTTCTATTATAGGAAACATGGCATAAAGGATTCTTACCAGCCACAGTTGTTGTTCGTCTTTTAAACTCTTGGGGGAAATATCTGGGGAGTTTTGTAAGGAAATCTAATTGACTTGTTCTTCTCTCTTTCTTTTTTTAAAAAATGTTTTACTTTGTAGTTCTTTTGTTTTCTTATTTTGTGTTTCTGAGGGCATGTTTCCTGGGCTGGCCTTGACCCCACTATGGAGACCAGGGTGACCTTGATCACATTATATTCCTATCATCTCCCAACACTCAGATTACAGGCATGCTCCAAAGGCCAGAGCAAGTCTGTTTCTTAAACTTATTACCAAAACATACTCGTGTGTGTGTGTGTGTGTGTGTGTGTGTGTGTGTGTGTGTGTGTAGGGAGAAAGGAGAAAGGGAAAGAAGGAGAGAGATCATGTTAATACCTCTCTTCTGGAACATACATCTTAATCGTGTTCCAAAACAAATAACTTATGCATGCTGCTTCTATTTTCTCACTCTTAAAACTATATTAAATGGTCTATTTTGGTGTATACTAGCAATGTCCAAATAATGAAAATCTAGCTATTGATTTTTCCCTCTAATTAATTTGATCTTGAAATTTCTGAGCTGGCCAAGACAATAAGCAGTATGTACACTCTTCAGATTCACCACTTGGAATTCATAATTTTGCATCAGTCATCAACTATGTATCTCAGCTAAACTCACAATGTACTGTTTAGAAATTGTAATATGGCAATCAGACCCAAGCATCCAGCACCAAATTAAATCTCTATCTATACCTTTTTCAAATCACATCCACAAACATTTATACTGTCCAGTCTCAACCACTTCCATCCCATAATACCTGCCTGGCATGTCTCTATCACAGAGCAGGCAGCCTGTCACTGGTAGGTGGCTGCCTCTGTTGGTATTCTCATTCATCCTACAAGCTCACCACCATTTTTCCCCTCACCTTCTCTCTTCAAATCTTTTGATATCGATGTTTCTCTTCCCAAGGTGGAAAACTCTATAAAGTCAATAGAGACTTATAAGTGTCTACCTATTAATGCCCAGCTTAGTGAAAAGTGGGTTCTTGACCTGTAGGCAACCCACACCCTGATATTGATTGAATCTAAATTCCTTGAATGTGAACAGTACAAGTTCCTTATTGCCTCACTGTTGGCTTTCCATTATTGCGGATGTCTGTTGCTAATTGTTAGCTCCTTGACTTGTGTACTAAATAAATCTCTAAGTAATTTTGAGAATTGCTGCATTTGTAACAGCCTTAGCAACTAGGATGACATTTCATGCATATTAAGAATGAAAATCTTGAGAGATCGGCTTGAGAGATTGTGGAGAGAACCCCACAAAGCCTTATTTCTAATAGAGCTTTCCTACATTGTGAGCCATATTGAACTTCCTTTTCTGTACCCACCCCCAGCAGTTACTCTAGTCAATCTGTGTCATACATAGACCAAATTTCTCCTCCTGAGTTTGTGAATTTTTAAAGGGCGAACATTTTAGCTTCACTTTTTCTGCCTTCCAAACACAGAGGAATTTAATAGGAATTAGCCAAACTTAAGCTCATACTATAATTCACTTTATTATTATTATTGACATTTATCAGATAATATTACTATTCAAATCTTTTATGTGGGAAAAAACAAATGATATAAAATACATAATGAATTTTAACAAATTTAACCATACATAAAATATGGAATGATTAAAACTATATTACATGGCTATTTTACAAAGGAAAAAAAAGTCTAATAATACATTTAGATGAAAATTTAGAATGGAATTTTGGATATTATATAATATTAAATATAGACATATTCAAAACAGGTACTTTTACAGATTCAGTTTGATATTTAACTATTAAAAATGAGTACTATGTAAATAAGTGCTTACAAAAATATTTTAAGCAAAAGCCATGATCTACTCATATTCTTGCAGTTACAAAAATATATATTCGTCTGAAACTGGTAGATTTGCTTGAGGCATTAGATATTTAAATTCAAATGTGTAATTTCTAAATATTTCAACAACTTAGTATTCTTGCCTATATAGTATACAATACACATATGGTATTAGAATATATTTATCTTATGACTAATATAATTTTTAAGTAAAATATACAAGTGACCCTTGCATATATAGGATACAGAGACTCTATGATGATCTTTTTAAATTAAATATATCCAATACACTCAATTCTAGCTGAGCCTTATTAAGTAACTTTTAAAACATTTGTTGAATGATTATATGAATGGATAATAGTTATCATTGTCTGTGCCTAAAGTTAATTACACAATCTTTGTTATTTCTTGTATTATTAGGATTTCTAGTAACTATCATTTTAAAATTCAGCAATTATACCCATTATAAGCTAATTATTAATGATAAACCAGAAAAGTAGATTTGAGATTGACTGTATAGTGATTTAGTTTGGACCCTGGCATGTCTCCCAAAGGTCCCTGTATTAAGGGCTTGATCCTCTGTGTAGTGCTATTGGGAGGTGGTGAATATCTGGAAGATGGAGGTCAATGAGTGGTTCCTGTGTCTGTTGAAGGCTGCCTTTGAAAGACTGTGGGGGCAAATTCTCTTACTTATCTTTGGGATTTGGCTAATGAGCAAAGTAGTTGTGTCCTGTTATCTTCCTCTGTCAGGAATTGCTACCGCATAACAGGCCGAACCACAGGCTTTAGTTGATTGTAGACTAGAACCTCAACACTTTGAGTCAAAATACACCTTTTCTCTTTGTAACTTAATTTTATCAGATGAGTTTTCACAGTGATGACAAGCAAAACAAACCAAAACCAGAAACCAAGCTGGGTCACTCAAATAGCAGAAGAACATCAGTAAACCTAGGACATCCCACAAGTTCACCTACGGCATAGGCAGCACTGGTGTCTACAGCGGACATTATATGGTCCATCCATAAAGTACATGTCTCATGTTTTCATTCAAAGAAGACACCAAAACCTAATGTTTATAATTAATGTTCATAAAACTGAAAAGTGACTGATACACTATATGAGAACACACACACACTCACACTTATCTGAATATCACTAACAGACTTAGCAGACTTCAGAAACTTAACCCAGAAAGGGAATAAGCTGTTCTGAGTGAGGCAGACTTCCCGCTATGTCACCACTGAGACTTGTACAGACTGACTATACTTGAATAAACCTCCGTACATATCAGGTGGTGCTCATCAACAGGAATGTTAACAGTGACAATGGCAAATCATTAAAGAATCAAATGATTCTGGGACCAAGTATTAACCACTATGACCAGCATGGAATTGCAGCACTTAGTAAAATGGCAGCAATTTTGTAAAACTGCTATGCTGAGGCCATTCTTGGTAAAGATGCCACCTACATTTCCACCACCAGTTCTTCAGAGTAAAGATTTTCCTGATGCTCTCCCCTAAAACTCCAAACATGCAAAAGTATAGTGTGGCTTACCTAATTGAAACTTATGTGTGCTAATGAAATTGTAATTATTTAAGGACGAGTCATTAGACCTCAGTTTTGCAGGAACTTTCACATAAAAACAGACTTTAAAAATTAAAGTTCCTAAAATAGAGAAGCAATTCAGTCAAATACGAAGCTTTAGTAGTTTGACTGTAATACCACTAGGGCACTAGGGTAGATTCCCAGAATTACTTTCAATTTTTTTATTTGATATTTTATTTATTTATATTTTCAGACGCCATCCCCATTCCCCTCCCCCCATTAATTGCCTCCTTCTCCTTTTTTTTTTTTTTTTGCCTTTATACTGTTTAAATTACATGCAAGTATTAAGGACAGTTCTAGGTTGAGGAAACTACCAATACAATAGATGCAAATAGTCAAGGAACAAGGAAGAAAATAAACCCAGATAGTCAAAGATCATGCACGACAATACACAGAGTCTTGTGATCATAATTTCTAAGGACTTATCAAGATGATCAAAATATCTGAGCCTACTTCCCTGTCCTAGCCTAAACTCATTTTCATGTCTGAAGCCTACTTCTTCTTCTAGCTCAAGATTTAGATTTCTGCCTGAAATTTCCTCTTTGTTCCAGCCTAATGTCAGATCCCTCCCTGAAGTCCATTTCCTTGTCCTTGGCCTATGTTAGATTCCTTCTAAGCATCCCAATTCCTTGTCCTTGACCAATGTCAGATTCTTGCCAGGCAGCCCCAAAAACTCTCCACATCTCCCCCTTTTTTTATTGCATAAACCAGAGTGAGCCTGTTTTAGGTCACTCTGACAAGAAAGCCTTCCTTACCTGTCATAGTATATGCATTGTCATAAGCAACACATTTATGTCTTAGGTTGGTAAGGCTCTGTACAGAATCTTACCCATCCTTGGCTTGTCAACCTGTTAAATTAATAACCCTCTCTGGGAGTCTATTTTCAGTTTTAAGTCATGTACTTTGGCTGCCAGCCTGTGGATGTAGAGACAAGCTTTAACACGATGGGCAGGAAGTATTCCCAGTACAAGAAGGGCTTGATCAAGATATATATGCCATTCCTGAGGTTTGACCAAAATGGAAATACTGACCTCAAGCCATGAATAATTTTATCAGCATTATCTGCAGCATCAAAGCTCAAGAGAGCAGCATTGTTTAAATTCATAATCTCATCATGCAAAGTTAACACACCCAGAGAGTTATTAGGATTATGACAAATACCCTACAGGCATCTTTAAACTTTTTTTCTAATTATAATGACAATCACTGTAAATTTTAGAAGTAACACTACTCCAATGATATTTGTCATGACATTTGAGATGACTCCTTACTCTTGAACCCTGAACCTCCTTCAGATAATTTGAATAGGTTATAGAGCATCAATTCATTGTTCCAGACACCCATATAAATCCTTTTGTAAATTCAATACATTAGTAACATGTTTTTGCTAGATGGTTAACAAAAATAGCTGTCTTAACTCCTTGTGTCAATGCTAGTGCAGAAGCAGTGGTGCTAGCAATTAATGAAATTAAAGCTGTTATAAGAAAACACCTGCTTAGATGTAGTGACTCATATTTCATTGGACTACATACGCTTTGTCTTGTGTATGAATACTTGATAGTTTGAGGTAGAAACAAACTTGCTTTAAATAACCTTGCCTATAAAATCTATGTGCTCACTACAAGACATTGTTTGCTAGAGTGGGCTAATACCTCCTCTTGAATTTGTTTCTCATTGATTTTCTTCACTGTTAAAGTTAGCATAGGATCAACTTCATTTCACTCTGAATTGAGCTATCCAAAGTTACAATCAATAAAGCCAGAAATAGTGTCATCCCCATGTAACACACACTGTAGTATCTTTGTTTCCTTCATAGGCCACGTCTCACATGTAGTTCAGACTGGCCTCACATTCATATGTAGCTCAAGCTGCCCTTGAACTCCTGGAAATCCTACTGACTCTCCAAGTACTGGAATTACAGGTGTGAGCCACCATTGGCTTAAAGGAGAGCCACCATGGTTTAACATATGGCTTCACATGTGCTAGGCAAGCACTCAACCATTGTGCCACATTCCCAGCCCTACCTTCCTTCTTAATTGAACATCTTGCTGTAAGAAGAGTGGCCAGTGAATACACAGGGGTTTAAAGACACCAGAAAACTTCTGTTAAGAGGAAAGAAAGTAGCATGTGCCTGCAGATTAGGATGCTAGTTTGCAGGAGAGAACATAACACTAGGAACTCAGCATTACATATCATGTCCTGCCAAGTAAATCAGGAACAGAAATTATCATCCTCTGTCTGTCTTTCTCTCTCACTTAAGAAATAGATATATTTTCAGCCCTTCAATCTTCATATTTTTACAAAATTAAATTTTGTAAAATCTTTGCTTTAGCTGACATTTATAATGTTAGAAATCAATGAGAAAAATCTGTAAGATAGTATGATTCAGTTCCTATGATAAGATCTGAAATCTCTTAGTTCGTAGACAGGAGCCTATGTCCACACATAGAAGTGGTAAGAACAGTGGGCAAGGTTTTTCTTTAGCTTGTCAATAATCCTCAGTTGTAGAGTGCAACATTAAAGCAATGTCAAAAAAGGTATATATTATGGTATTGAAAAATGATTACTCATCTATCATAAATTTTTAAGTGTTTATGCTTTAAAAATTCTAGTCAAATTTTATAGAATGTTCTACTCCAGGCTTGCAATACACGTGGAGCTTCTTCAATTAGGAATGGGAAATGCTAAGCATACAGTTCTCATACATTAAAGGAATTCTGCATGATTTTGCAACATGATTTTTCCCACTTGACTTTGCAACATGGTCAATATAATTAAATGACAATACATATCATAAAGCTCCAACTTTAATCAGAAAATAATTGTTAATATTATATAGTTCTCATATTAACAGATAAAAGCAGTACAATCATTAAGAAGATGGATTTCCTACACAAACTTCTGACTCTACCATGTTCATCAGGTGAACTTGTGCAAGTCACTGGGTTAGCCTTTGCTTTAGCTGAACTGTGAAGTGGAGCTAATAAGATAAGGTCAGCTTTCATCCCTGCTACAAGGCTATGTGAAGAAGGAATAGCAAAATGTGGGCTAGGCAATCACAGGTGTCATTTAATATACACTAAACCACGTCAGCTATGATTTTATTAAGATAAAAGCTGACAGTGATGGATGTTACTATAAAACACTAGCAAACTTAAAGTTAGTAAGTGCTGTATACAAATAATATGTTTTACTCAAAAGGTAACATTAACCACATTCTGTGATATAGAATGGATCCTTAAAATTTATAAATACTGCAAAAGCAGACAGTATGCCCGGGAAATAGAAGCATGCTTTGTAGTCCATCTATGCCTCTATGCAGACGTACTGAGACTATAAGCACAGAAGAGTAAACCAGTCAAGGGTCTGACTAAGTCAGTCAATCAGCTTTCTTTACTCTCAAGACTTTCAGAGAGGGCAGCTTGAACTACCAGAGCTTCAAAGTTGTGTGCTGATGATAGCAAAAATATTAATTTCCTGAAAGTTATGAATGTATATCACATATATGAAAATATAGGTTATATTTTTATTAAATTCAAAATGCCAAGGATTTTTTTCAGAAACTGATGTTGGTTTTTCTATGATTAGTCACATATAGATTTACTGAATAAAAAAAAAATCTCATGTATTCTTTGCTGAATGATTTTCACCTTAACTCTATGGGATAAATATAACCCCTACCTTTGAAACACATTTTTAAATTCAATATTTCACTGGCAGTAAAGACAGCTTTTAATGATAGTCTGAATTTCATTATGAGATTTATAAAGTAAAACTGAATAATGGTTCACAGAAACTGTAAAGTAAGGATTTCATGAGCTTAGCCCATATCCATATCCAGCCCTGTAGGAGATGGTCCCATAGGTCATACTGTCTAATAAGGCAACACAGTCACCTCAGCTTGTATAAGTACACCCCATGACATTTGTACAATGATAATATTGCCTAAAGGCACAATTTATTCCTATCATTAAGCAAAGCATAACTCTATCATAATCACAGTAATGCTGTTTTAATTATTTTTAAAGTTATATATTTAAAACCAATATTAATATATTTATGTGCTAAAACCAATGTTAGAATATCAACACAGCAGTGATAAATATTGCATATACTTTAGAATGAATACAGTTTATACCTTGGTTCCATAAATTATCAAGATTCTTCTCTAATCGCCCTTTGAAGTACAATAAATACATCTATTTTCACATCTTACGCATGTAACTTGATAGAAAAATACTCATGAAAGTGTATTATTTTAAGAGTCTGACATCTCATAGGAAGACATTATACAGTTAAGAGTTTATCTTTCTCTGTTAAGGATTGAGTTGTCAAAAATGTCAATTATTTTCCATCTTCATTTGCTCTTCTCGTTTCCCCAACTTGGCCACAGCTGTCAATGGTACACCATGCAGTATTCATGGCTCATTGGAGAGGTCAACAGACCACCTGCCTGTTGGACTGTTCACATGGCTACAGAGTACACGGGACAAAAGTGAAAAAAAGTCTTGCCAGGACCTCACAGCTTTCTTCATTTCCAGGGAGCCTTAGAAGAAAGGGAGGCATGTACATTCCTACCTCCCACATGTGTCCTTCTGGGTGGCATGAGTGGGAGATGGGACACCTGTAACCCGCATCTACACTGTCCTTAACATTTCTGTATGATGGTTTTCAGAGTGTGGCCATCATTTTTAGTGGCAGACTTCAAGGAAAACTATCAAGTATTATATCTGTCCATTGGGGAAGTTAAAAACAAATACAATATAATTAATGAATGAGAAAGGAACCAAAATAGTTAATCTTTTATCTCTGTATAATTTTCCTACAAATTCCAGCAGAGTGTGAGGCTTAATTATCCGAAGGAACTTCTAGTTCCAGCATAAATATCCAAACCAAACATCAGTTATTTATACCATGGGAAGCCTTTACATCTTAAATACACATTTCTTTGTCTTCAGTGAAGAATGTTGACTTGGTCAGCATTTGGAAGCATCTGTCTCATGGCTTGTGGGAATGCTCATTCTTCTCCCACTGGAGGTGGCGGCTCACACAGCTTGTACAGCCTAGAAAGGACACAGGACAGCATGACAATCACTTATGATACCATCCTTACCTGAGTATTTTTTTTGGTAGAACAAATACATCGACACTAATTTCTTGGCCCCATCATTCATCACCACATTGACTGTATCATAGAAAACAGCGTATGAATCAGCTTGACCTAAAGTTTGGCCCTCTAATTTTGACAATACTTTTCCTTTTTTTGTGCATGTTTAGAAGACTGCTCATTTAACACCACTACCTTTTTACAGTGGTTCTCAACCATCCTCATATTGTAAACAATTAGTATATTTCCTCATATTGTGGTGATCCACAATCACAAAACTATTTCATTGTTACTTCATAACTGTAATTTTGCTGCTGTTATGAATCATAAAGTGAATATCTGACATGCAGGGAATCTGATACGCAGCTCCTTGTAAAGGTCAATGGATCCTTTGGTGTCCATTGACATACAGGTTGAGAACCTACTGTTTTAAAAGCTGTTGCTTTTCTCTAGTCTGTCTATTTGTTTTGCTGGTAGTAATATCTCTCCCCTGAATTGTCAGAGGCAGTGTCATTATGATAGTTAACACCTACCATAGCTATCTTGCAATGATGTAGTTTCTATCTTGTGGGGATCTACAGATTTTCTTACAAGTTTTGCGCATT
Organism: Grammomys surdaster; assembly: GCF_004785775.1. Lineage (NCBI taxonomy): Eukaryota > Metazoa > Chordata > Mammalia > Rodentia > Muridae > Grammomys > Grammomys surdaster. Next base: position 14,744,426 of record NW_021604566.1, read on the forward strand.
TACCTCTATCCCTGTGGTAATAAGGGTTTGGCCACAAACTAACTGATGAACAGGTTCATGATATCTAAATCTTAAGATGCAATTAGGTATCTGGCCTTTTCTAAGGACTTATGACTGGCTATAGCCAGCCATCACTCAGTAGGATCATCAGGTCCAAAGAATTCATGTTACTTGTGGAAAAGCTGGGGCATGCTCCTTCACAACCTAGGCCTAGCTATTTGAGACCATACTGCATCACCACACAGCTCAAGAGGACTCACTAGCTTTACACAAGTTGGCCTGAGTAGCTAAAAGCTAATACCAGAACCAAAGCAAATGGGAGCAAGATGATTCCAGATGCTAGTGACCTCAATGCCCCACGGATTACTTACACTAGATCTAAAGCAGTGGTTCTCAAGCTTCCTAAATGTGACCCTTTAATACAGGTCCACATGTTGAGGTGAACCCTGACTTTAAAACTATTTCATTGGGTTTTTTTATAACTATAATTTGGCTACTGTTATGAATTACAGTGTAAATATCTGATATGCAGGATATCTCATATGTCACACCCCAAAGATGTTGGGGCCCATGGGTTGAGAACCACTGATCTAGAGAGACAAGAGGCTGAGCTAAAATGTGTGGGGTTTGTATTCTACCTGTTCTCCTTAAGAAAAATTAAGTCTACACTTGTCCTACTGTGTACATTAGGCTAGTATCTAAAATATAGAATGTGAGTGTGAGTATGTGTGTGAGCCTATGTGCACTTATGTATGTGTGTGTGTATGTGTGTGTGTATGTGTGTGTGTGTGTGTGCCCACGCCCACATGCCCATGTGTTTTGTCAGGAGTGTTTATGCATGAGGAGGATTGAATCCAGGGCTCTCCTACTTGCTAAGCATATGTTCCTTCATTAATCTACACTCCTCTCAATACTGCAAGCTTTCAGATTTTTAAAAAGAGATTCTAATACAGGTAGCCAAGGAGATTTACTCTAGTTTGCATAGTAAGTTGAACAGAACTTAAAAGCATTGCTAGTCACTTTAGCAAACTATACATTTCTTCTGTCTGAGACACAAATATACTAATTCTAAACCAGTGGAGAGAAATGAGGATGCTTTAATGCCAAATTGTAAGACTGATTAATAAAATGAACTTTATTGGTCTGGAAGCCAAAAGTTACTGTCTTTGAAGGTCTGAAAAATGTACTTCATGCTTGAAAGGTGGCTTATGTGTAGCGAGATATCTTACCACTACATTTGTATAAAGCTCAGCAATTGGGCTATATGAGAGGTAGGTAGAGTGAGGAATAGGAAGGAGAGGAAGAGAAGTGGGAAGAGGAGGAGCTAGGAAAGAAAGAAGGAGGACTGGAGGAGAGAGGGGAAGATGGCAAAGGATGTGCGTGTCTCTAGCAGTCTAAGGTAGTTGTTATATCTAGGTTAGGTATTGGGTAACACCTCTAATTGTGTGGGCATGTTGTTAATTGAGCATTATCAAATACAAAAAGCCATTGGATAATCTTTAAGCATTATAGTCTCATTTCTACAGGGTACCACATGATGGAGGGATGATTTGGGCTCAGCCAAGCATTGTGGAGACAGTGTGGTAGATTAGCAGAGCCATCTCACTTGATGGTGTCTTGTGAATGTCAGGGCTGGTGCTTCTGGCTGGCCTGAGCTGCAGCAGCGAGAACACACATGGCTCGAGGCCTCAGGCCTTGCCTAGTCGGGAATGTGGTGGCCTCGTAACAACAACCCAGGTTGGGTGCCAGCTGCATTAAATTCTAACCATAACACTTACGCCCCATAGGTTATCTCCACAGAGGAGAATAATACTGAAAAGCTTGTTTTGTCCTTCCTAAAGAAGAGAACACATTAAATTGTGCTGATATAGTTTGTAGATTCTTCTGCAGCTAAAGTATGAGATGCTGCGTCAAACTGCCTCCTGGGGCTGGGGAAACAGAACAATTAGAAGGTTCTTTTCTCTCTCAATTTCTATCCTATTTCCATGGCAGTTCTGCCTAGTGAGTGACAAGGCACAGAGGCTCAAGAACAAGAAGGACAGAGACATGAGGTGGGTGGAGAACTCCTACCTCTCACATTCTATTACTTTATACTGCATGTTTGTGCCCAATGTGACCAATGCTAGCAGTGAGATGAATCTTTGAAATGTATGCCTTGCAAATTGGAGCAAAGGCTACTCCCTGTGGTCACCAAATGCAATAATAGCTCTGGCTACTACAGATCTGGGAAGCTCCTGTTTCTCGAAGCTTCTTGAAACTGACTCGGGGTTATTTGAGTTCAGGCACACTTATAACGGAAACTTGACAGCTCTGGGAGTTTAGCACCAGTTAATGAATTTTGGAAATGAAATAGGTAAGGACTTGACTCTAACCATCCACCATGGCTTCTGCTTTTAGAACCTAAATTATTGGTGGGGGGGCTGGGAGTAAGAAGTGGGGGGGGGTTGTTTTGGGTTTTTTTGCTAGGCCAGGATGTGGAGCTTTTATCCCACACATGTGTACTAAAGGGCCTACATGAGCATATGCTGTCCTAGCTCCTCTTTCTCTTTTTCCTTGTTTGGTTAATATTTCTGCATCTATCAGTTTTCAAACATCACTGTCTGTACCACACCCTATACACTCCTACATTTGCTAATCAGGGCTACAGACAAATGCTTCTTTAATAGTTAAAATATACTCTTTCTCAGGGCAATTCTCCTATCTGACAGATGAGAAATTGATATTTCAGAGAGGAAAATGCCAAGCACCATGCAGGAAGAATGACAAATAGCTTTAGAACTCATGGTATGTGGCCCACTAGTTAGAACGGCCATGATGGGTGTGATTTGGACAGACATGGCCCAGAGGACTACATGTCCTGAGGACCTCATGCTGTTATAGAGTTTTGCTCTGCTTATTACCCTCACATTCCTCTTAATCTAAGAATTGAGGGAAACTCTAAGGGGCTTCTAGCCCTGCACTGGGCAGTATCTCTGGCACTCACAATAATAGTGCTTTCAGGCATTGCTACTGGAGCAGATTTATGATTCAATCACCAATCACCCTAGGACCGTTCTTAGAAATGTAGATTGTAAGCAATGACTCTCAACCTTAGAAAGCATTTCGAAAGATAAAATTGTTAGTAAAGAAGTTAAGATCTTTTTGCTACTAGTTCTGATCTAGAGCATCTTAGGGAACAATTTGAAGTTCAGAAAGGCACATTACTAGTTAAGCTAGGGACTTTTTTAAGATCAAGGAACAAGAACATGGGCAGCACTAGCAGATGTGACTCACTGAGGCTGGACTAGTGATTATTGATTTCTTATATCCATTTTTTTCCCTCAGGTTCCTGATATGCTTTTTTGAAAAACGCTAACAAGTAGATGTGCGTTCTGAGTATTTAAAGTAGATATGACTGATTGTTACTTATATAAAAATTTAGAATTGTGATTCTTGTAAGATTTTTATCAAATTGCTTCTTAAGATAAATAAAACAATCAATCCTCTCTTTGTAATGACAAATTGCTGCCTCTCAGTAAGAGAAACTGGCTGAATTATCTTGCTTGCTCATATTTTGTTAATGTATATCAAGTTTCTTAGCTACAACTCTACATGGGTTCTTAGGAGATAATTTGTTTTCTTTATCTGAATTATCCGATGTTTCCCTAGTGAGGGTATTGAGTAACATACTGTTTTTTTCATAGTCATTCACTAGAAGAAAATAGGATGTAATCACATTGTAATTCTACACTGCTTGAAAGATTTTGCTGGAATGTATAAGGTCTGGAAGAAAAAATAAAATCTGTGTTGGAGCTTGCGCCATCCAACAACTGTGTGCATATGTATATATGTGTATGTGTGAAATACTTGGAGTCTGCTTGTTGGAACTCTGTTCCATCCATTCCATAAGTGAATGTGCATATATCTACCTGTCTGTTTGTAGGTAAGTATATATGTATCTATTTATATGTATGAAGTTATTGGAGCATGCTTTTGCTTCATTCACACTGTGTGTATATGTGTGTCTGTCTGTCTGTATGAATGAATGTTTTCTCTTTCCTGCTGGCCCCAAAAGAGATAGAATAATTCAGTTTCTCACTGGCTATGGGGAGTACTCGCCCCAGTGAATAAAGCTTTTTTCTCTCAGAGAAAAAATTGAGTAATGTCTCTAATAACTAGCTACCATTGGCAGCACCTCCTGTTGGTTGCTATCAGGACAGATCCCCATTAATCCCCCTTCGTGCTGAACCCTGTCAGCTATCAGCACTGTCCCCAACTGCCAATGCCACACCTTACTGCCTGACTCAATTTATCCTGTGGTGACAAAGCTAGTCTGTGACAGGAAAACACACACACACACACAGAGAAACACACACACACATGCACACATGCACATACGCAACCATGCATGCATTCATGAACACAAGCAACTATGCATCACTACAGAAGGTCATGTGGAGAACCAGAGTTGGAAGTCAGAACATTTTTTCCCTTCTTTGTGTTTCAACCACTTATGTTTGATTCCTCTAAATTACACAAATTGAGTGACACTCTTATAGCACAATTGTTTCAAATGATATAACAGAGAAAAGGACAGTGTGCCTCACATGGCAATCTGACATCATTAATGCTGTAAGAAAAGCCTGAGTTAGGTAGGACTGTCTCCAACCATGCCTCATTTCAGTGGTCCCTCACATGCACACAGACTTAGTCTGTCTTTGTATTCTGCAGGGCTGAAAGCTCCTTGAACACATATATTTTTTTAAAAAATCTGTCTTGACATATTATTGCCAAAGGCCACTCCTACCATATATCAGATGAAGGGCTAATGTAGAATAGCAGAGATGCTCAGGAAACCCACCCACCAGGAGTAGGCTTTCCCTAGCAATCACTGACAGCAAACTTAGCATCCTTAACCACACTCACATGTTTGTTATAGAGACTGGAGAATCTTTTCATCCTGCTTTTACCAAAAGACCTGCCCCTCCTAAATATGCAACAGAAAGTCAATAGACATCAGTGGATGTTTGCTGAGTGAACACCAATAATGATGAGTAAACTAAGAGTATATTAGGGACACTATGATGGAGTTCAGTTGGGAGGTTTGACCCAAATAAACTTGCAGGTAGACACAGCTCCCTGAAACTCCAAGAATGAACCTTCCAGAAACATTTTGCCAGCTTTGCCAATGGGTAGTTTGGTTCTGAGTAGCAAGTGTGTCTTCCAGCTTACAGACTTTGAGGGAAGCGCTGGTTCCTGTCAGGAGGGATCCTGTCCTCCATGACCCTCTGTATTCCCTGTATCTCCACAAACTGCTGCTTTCCCCTCATCTTTGCTATCCTCTCTTTTCCTCTCTTCCCTTCCCTCCCTCTTCCTTCTTCCTTTACTCCCTCCCTCTCTCACTTCCTCCCTCCCTCTTCCTTCCTTTCTCTCCCTTCTTTCCTGCCTCTTGGTTGGTGGAAATCACATCCTGGCCCTTGTGCTTTCTAGGCAAAGGTGCTAGTGCTCTACCACTGAGTTTTGTGTCCAGTCACACATTGCTTTTTCAGGGCCACAGTCACTTCTGTATTGAGCTGCTCTTCTCCCTGGGGCAACAGTAAAATACATGGGATCTCCTCAGTAAATATCTACAGAATGAGTGAAATAGTAAATAAAAATTTGAAATAATTTTTATCTCTCTCTTGTTATTCCCTTGTACAACGTATCAATTTTATAGCCAGTTCATTTTATTATGTTTCATCTCAAGTGTTTTAAAGATAATCCAATAGAGAAAAAGCTTGAGTTCATCATAGGTTTGTTGTCTTATGTTCGGCTGGAGTATTGGTTTATTGATCAGATGCTGAAGCTTTATCCCAGCCCTGCTGTTCATTAGTGTTCAACAGCTCTAGCTGAAAGAACCTTGAAAAGTTATTACCTTGTTTTCTTATTGAAATTTGAACACTTCAGTGGGTCTATTATACAAATATCCAATGTCTCTGCTCATGGTGCTGGAAAGAATGTTTTTTGTGAAATGATTTTTTAGCAATAGAGAGCCTCAAGACTAACCAGCTAAGAATGATAACATTAACAAGACTAGAGGATTATACAGTGTTAGGAGTCAGCACTGGAAATAAATGCAGCCACTACATGGTTCCCATCCTTTTTCACTGGGAAAACATGGTTTCTGTTTTGAAAGCACTCAAAACTCCCAAGTAGGTTATCAACATGAAGTATAACTTCATAAATGGCTGTAGTCACCTTCCTCTTTCTGCTGATGGTGTTAAAAACAGAAACAAAGAACATCTTACCTGAAACAGCTGTTGAGAGGTCTACTGTTTGTTAAAATGCAAACATGTACTCATGATCAAATATCTAAGTAGTTATTTAACACTGCCCCACTTCAAGATATATGAGAGCTAACCCTAGCCACAGAAATCAAATGGAAAGCAGTTTTCAATGTTCATTCACTTTGAAGGTAGGTTAGAGTCCTTTCTTATACTTGGTGAACTCTGAATATTTGATACAACCAACAAAAAGCTCTATGATTAGTCCATCCACCCATCTATCCATGCATCCATTCATTCATTCATTTGTTCTTTCATTCACATGGTCTTGAAATAAATTTAAATATTTGAAGTCTACTATGTAGTCACTGATAAAATGAATGTTTATTCTCTGTCTCCTGAGAACTCATATTTGGTTAGAACACTAATAATAAATGGCAACATAATATAGAAAGGGGCATCATGTGACACCCAGGATACCAGGAAACCTGACAAGAGCTACTAAACTAAGATTCAAAGCAGAAGATTCATGTAAGCTGGGGTTTCAGAGTTTAATAAGAGTTTTCCATAACAGTAGAGGCAAAAGCATAACAATCATGGAAGAGCAATGGATAGGGTAGATGGGCAGTTGACACATAGTAATTACATTTTTGAGATTTTTGTTGTAAACCCTGTTTTTTATTCACTTTCAAAATAAAATAGTATCTGTTTCTTTCTGATAGCAATCATTGGCCCCTCATCAGACTTCAACATTGAGTGTTTTCCAGAGAGAGCTTATAATTAGTGTCAGTATGACACTGGGCATGAACCAGAGCAGATACCTGGCCATGACTGACTCTGCCAGAAGCCAGCAAGCCCAAGGTAGAGGTAAGAGGTAGATGTGGTACACTTACCTCGGAGCTGACTGAGGAGTCCGGTCTCTAACCCCCAAGTTCTTAGCTGTATTCTGAACTCTTGCACCCTGAAAGTCAGGGAAATCAACAATATACTAAGAGTTAATTCAAATAAACCTGAGTTTAGAAGTATTATTTCAACAGTATTTAATATCAAGGACCATTAATAAGAAATACAACAAAAACCACTATATGAATGTTTTTTAAAATTGGTGCTGTTATGAGTTAAAACATACTGTTCCAAATACTTACTATTTACCCTAGAGCCTTAGCTCATTCAAGAGTTTCATTCCCACATCTTACATCTTTATTTTCAGAAGCAATTAATAAGTTAAAACATTAAAAACAGAACATGACCATGTTATTAACACATGTTAGGCCCAAACACTTTTACAGAACACGAGTCAAACCTGCATCACTTCAGATGGACATGCAGTCTAAATGTAATAGTGTTTATTTAAGAAAACATCTTCTAAATAGGACTACAGCAATTTCTAGACAAGCCACATCAATGTTGATTAATGAAATGTAAGAGTTTTTTCTCAAAGTTGGTGGTTTAAATACAATCCTTTTTCAGCAATAAAAAGGGCCCTGTGACCAGTCAATTTCAGGAATGAAGTTACAACCACTTTTTAGTTACTAATGGATTCCCAATTGAACCAAATATGACTGTTTGCTGCTGGGAACAGAGAAAGGAGAGTAGCTAAAACAAAACAAAATTCTAAATTGCTCCAAGTACCCACTGCACCCAATACTGCCCTAAATAAAGTTGAGAAAAAAGGCAGAGAAGACCCAAAAGATAGATTCTCTTAAAATAAACCTAAGAAATGAAAACAAATCTGAAAAAACAGACAAGCAAAAGAAAAATTCAGTCCTTTTCTTTTGAAGACAATGAATAATTAAGAAAATATTTAAAAGAACAAAATAAAATTCTACACACTTTCACCACCCTTCTTAACAGTTCCCTGAACCGTGGTTGATCAAAACCAGGAATCGGCACAACCATATAGATAATAATTATGGTACATCATCCTCGGGTCCCACCACTTGCTCCAGGAAGTTTCCTTTTCTTGTTTAGGATCCTTTGGTGCAGACTCTCATGTTGTATGTTGTGAACATGGTTCATGTTCCTATGACAGCTGCTGAGAGCCTGCCTTTGATGACCTTCATACTTTGGATGGTTACTGGTCATTATTTTGTAGAGTATCTCAGTTTGGATTTGTCTATTGTGTTCTTATAATTAGAGGGAAGACATGCTTCTTTTAAAAAAACAAGAAAAAGAAAGTAGTAACACTGAGATCTGTTTGTCACATTTGGAGATATATGTTGTTCTTGTATTTTAACACTTGTGACATTACTTGGTCTCTTATGGGGCAACTCCTGTAATGTCACCACCACCTCTTTGTGGGCTTTACAAAGTTTGGACTATAAGAGTGTCAATATTGAATCTCCCTTCAAACTTCTGCTTACCAATTCAGTCTCCAATGGTGACATATTAATATTGTGATGGAATGGTATTTTCTTTCAAGATGAGTCATCTATTTTCCAAAGCCTTTATTTAACTCAGCAGAAACTCACAGATAATGATTAATTTCATTCTGAGATATAATTATTTCTTATATTTTCTCTCAAATTGTGATGGTATTGAATACTGGAAGGTCTTATTTTTTCTGGTTGTTTGCTGTATCCATTGAGACACCATTATTATATTTTGGTGCCTGCTTTTTCCACTGTCCAAAGGCCTATCTTCTCACCTTGGCAAGAAACTAGACACTCACATTTCCATCCTCCTTCCAAGCTACCTTCTTTCCATGTCTTCCTTCCTCCCAAATGTTACTTATTATCCAAGATCTACTTACTATGTGTGCTTATTACTACCGTCAAAAAGCTGCTTTGATACCTTTTTAGTAGACAAGGTTAGCTTACTAATAAACATGCACCCATCTCTATTCACCTCTCCATCTATACTTATCTGTGTGTTCACAGTGAGCTGGGTGTTACTACTAGCATAGCGACTCCACTAAAACACCACAGGATGCATTAGATTCCAGCCTTTCCCTTTCCCTTATTTGTAACTTTCCCTGTCAGTGGCAATGCACATTTTCATGATTAGATTATCATCACTAGTTTGTTCAATTGTAGTGTGTACAAAAATTGGTTTCATAATGTCTAGGTCATACATGCATTAAAAATAAGTTTAAAAACTAAAGTATAGTATACATGTATAATTCTCTGTATCCTTTCATAATATTTCATTAAATAATTAATAGAAAGCTTTTTCATTTTCTCAAAGCCAGATGACTGGTCTAATTGAGAACACCATTGGCATACTTTATGTTGCATTTGTCTATTCAGTTCCCCATGTGTTTGACTTGTCAGTAATTTGCATTTTCACACCATTGTTCACGGTTCACCTGTCCGCCCAGACAGCTTCCCTAACTCTTTGTCTGTCTACCTTGTTTACTCTCAAGACTCCAAAAATGCATTGTGATCATTCAGTCATAACTACTTGATCATTTGACATCTCATTTAACTCACTTTTTAGTGAGTTAAATATATTGGTTTCTTTAATTCTTACAAACAAAATATCAATGAAATGCTATTATTATCTCTGTCCAAATCACAAGGAAAGTAAAAATTTGAGGTGTGGAAAGTCCTGCCCTGAAACACAGAGTTAGTTAGTACTACTTACTCAATTCAAATGGTACTGCTCAGCTCATGAGTGCCAGCTCCTAGTGACTAATATACTCTGCACCAATGCACTGCCCCATTTTGTCTAGTTAGAAGCATCTCAGTGAACTACCTTCATCTAAGCATTTCCTCTGTACAGGATACGGACTCAGGTCTTAGCCAGCAATGGGCACACAGTCTGCTGGCATGCTTTCTGGCCTGTGTCCTAAGACTGGGCTTCTCAGTTGCACTTGTTTGTTGGCAATATGCCTACAGTGCTTACCATGTCTCAAGACCAGAACCTCTGCATCCTCCCAGTTTTTCTCCCTAAGAAGAGTTTGACTCTGTAACACTGAAGGTGAGGGAATACTTTCCTTCCCAAGCATTTATTAGAAAGGCAATGTTTTTATTGGTCTTTACCAAAGAACAAATAAATTTATAACTTTCACCATGGAAAAAATTTTAAGTTTATAATGCAAAGGTCAGTCTCTCCTTTAAGGTTTCTCTCCATCATCCAGTCAGCTGGATATGTCAAAGTATGATTTAACCAAGTATTGTCATTACAAAAAGCTGGGAGGAGCATTTGTTATACTTCTTGTTCATTCACATTCCAGCAGTGAGTTTAAATAACCCCTCCATGAAGAGTACATATACAATCTGTCCTTAAAACAATAATGTAATTATACATATATGTGTATACATACATATATATGTATATATACATATATATAAAATATATCCCATCAAAAGCTCAGTTTGACAAAATTAAAAGAAAGTTTTTAATTCATTCATTATATTATTATCAATCAACTTCAGTGTACGTCAAATAAAGTATAATTGCTTAAAATACAAAACTTCAAATTCAGTAATGTGAGCTGGGTGTGGTGGCTCATGATTATAATTCTAGCATTTGGGAAGTAGAAGCTGTAACATTGTTGACAAGTTTGAAGTTAGCCACGGATTCAGAATTAAGACCTTATCTCAAAGCCCCAATAAATAACCACAACAAAATTCAATAACAAGATAGTTCTAATACTTCAAAACGTAATAAAGATGAAAGATGTTTAACCACTGTGCCCCCCAGAGTCAAGTTTCCCCTTGAAAAGGGATGAGAACTTACTGAGGGCCTGGGTACCAGCCTCCTGTCTCACCACCTGCCACTGCTGAATGCCAAAAGGAAGATGCTCTCAGGAGCCCTGCAGGCTGAACTACTGGATATCAGTCTGCCAGTCTGATTCCCAAAAAGAGGAAACCCATCTTTGTAAGCTTTCACAAGAAGAGATTACGAGGTCTTCTCTTCTCTTTGCCCCATGGGATAAACAGTTAGAGCTAAGGAATTAGCATTAGAGGAGGAAAGCCACCTAGTCTCAACAGTTACTCAAGAAGAAGGGGCGGTTGTGGTAAAAGGAGCAATAAACAAAAAATGTGCAGTTTAGACTCTGCCTGGCTTTTCAGTCTTTCTGATTTAGTTTACACACCATCCATCAATACTATATATGTATACCAAGCTTGCAATGAACTTTGTAGCAGTGAAGCTGGAAAATAGACAATATCAGCTTCACTTTATCTCTATTGTCTCTATTTACATTTTTCTTTTAATCATTGAAGACATTAGATGATTGTCATTACTCAGATCCACAGATAGGAATGCACATGGAACAAACTTAGAATAGACTCCATAGTAGGATGCTCTCAGGAAGCTCACTCAAGCTCCTTCTCCTTGTAGGTGGTAATTTTGAGGGAACATTTCCATAGCTTCTTATGTACTATCTCGAAGAATAACAGAAGAAAAGCAAATAAGACTTCACCCCTTTGCACTCCTTTCTAACCTAAATCCCACCTCTGATGTGAGAATCTACAAGCTTACCTGGGTTTGTTTATTAAACTTGAATCTGTATATCTACTTCCCTGAGTCCCTCCTATATCATATGGCAGGTTACATCTGTGGTTGTCATTTGCCTGCTGGACAACAGAATGTCATATGCTTCTGGTGAGTCTAAATTTTCAACTGATCCCTGTACAACCTTCTACATTCCACAGGGCCAACTTCTACCCTTGATTCCTAAAGCAGAAGTGTGAAGAATGAACACTCATTGGGTCTCCAATGTGCATTGTGGCAGCTAGGTAGGCATTGGCTTCTTTTATTTGTTCATTGGCTAGCTTGACATTCCATAGTGAAATCCTGGGGACAAGAACCATGGGGGTTGACAATGTTTTCGTTTTTTGGTGAATAAAGTGGTCATAATTACAAAAGCATATCTAATGAAGCCACTGTCATTGAAAAACTCAACACAAGTCAGCTTGGCTGCATCAGGCCAAAGGGAAGGTGGCAGAAAAAAACATAAAACTGATGACTTTCATTTGTCTTATTACTGCTTAAATGTCTTTTGTATTAGCTTGATCCTATTCTCTACTTTCTAATCAGAACTATGGAAGCTGGGATAGTTTAAAAAATAATTTAGACAAATTACAATTAGGTTACCTTCGTTTTTCAAATGCTACTGAATTACAGCTTAGGACATTCATTTCTAAGAGAATACAAAGTGAGTACAGTCTCTGCTGGGGAAAGTCAGTTGAAAGGCTCATATTCAGCCTCAAATGGGGATTCTGAGGTGAGAACTTTCTCCTCAAGACGATGCACACACACATTTTATCATGGCATGGAAGACTTTGGGAGATCACAGAAGCTAAAGGGTTCCTCAATTCCTCTTCTTCCTTGCCTCCTCCACCCCAATCTACTTCCCAGGTTTATTAAATTCTCTATAGTTTCTAGAAGTACAACATATCCTTTATTTTGTTACTGCTAGAAGCCCCAGACCACTTTTGTTTTGTGTGGTCATTTCCCTTTTTGCTTCTAGGTCACAGCATAGATACCCTTTTCCTATGAGTTCAGTGCCCTTGGATGAGGGGTCTGTACTATTTTCTCCTTGAGTGTGCTTCCCAGGCATGGCTTACTCAATGGCATGTGCCTACACAAGTGTCACATCAAACCAGGTCCTAGAAAACATCTCTCCTAAGACAGACAAGAAAGTGACTCACCTGCTTTCTCATCACATCTGTGGCCTGCATAATATACCGAGGAGGGAGGCCATGGCTTCTTGCTAGAGTGATGGCTTGCTCCAGTGTCACACTCAGGGTGCACCTGTGGGCCAAGGTATGGAAGTCACAGTCAGACTCACTGATACACTCATAGAGAAGTCTGAACTACCAATGTCATCAGAAACCAGCCAATGATGATTTTTCTACATGGAATTCCTGTTTAAAAAATAGGCCACAGGGCCACATGACTGGAGATATATGCCAAAAGAGTTCGAAATTAAAATTAGTCTATCATTGTAAAGTATGTATAAAGACATCTTTACCATAGAAAACTGAATAATCATATTTACAATAAAGTTTTTATTTCCACTGTCCAATAAGCAACTAGAGAAGTGACCTCCTCATAATCATTACCAAGAATTCCTCTGAATTCTTCACATGCTAATAGTCTGAAGTTAGTTACATAATTAGCATCTAGTCGGACATGATGTTCACAAGGACTTAGTGTCTGAGTCAATTTGAGTTGTTCTGCACATTGTTTTGCATGTACCTGTAGGCCTCCGAAGGCCAATGACTGTATCCAATGGTTCATGTAAAAAGGAAATCAATTTCATTTAATTGCCTGCCTCCTCAACAGCTATAACCTTTTCATCCTCAGGAAGGTATCCTCTGCTCCAGTTATAAAACCTATTGACCTAACAGTTTAATCAATAATGTTCATTATACCCACTGAATGAAGCTAAAGAAAGAAAACTATTGACTTCATTTTCTAGTCCTGAGACATGTCTGCATTTTTCTGATAAAGCATGGCTTTCCTCTTCTACTGTGAACACAGACACAGTAAGGGGTTTTGTCATCAACTTTCCTAGTCACTTTACACTGACTTCATTGCACAAGTTGTAAATAGAAACACAGCAAAAATTGCCTGCAAGAGACTTGAAAACATTTTAGTTCAACTGAGCCATCCATGTAGCCAATAGTACACACCGAACAGGGGTATCACATGTTACCTCTTTGTCTGTCTCTCCTTCCCTTCCTCAGCCTCTGCCTGTCCATGTTATTTAGTACTGGCTGGACTATGGCTACTCACTATGTAGCCCAGGATGATCTAGAACTTACAGCAATCCAAGTGAGATACACATCTGGCTAAGAAACACCTGTTTAGAATCAGTAAGATATTGCTTAAAGAAAAAGTAACCTTCAAATGGGTATGCATGTTTTTTTCCCTAGCCAATCCAAACAACAACAGCAGCAGCAGCAACAGTAACAGCAGCAATGCTCTGTATATTTTAATGAAGTCCCAGGACTGATTAAAACATTTAAAAGGTAACTTTGGTTTTTTGTTTGTTTGTTTTTGTATTTTGGCTTTTTGTTTTGAAAGAAACAATCATACAAACAGTGGATATATTGTCTGTTTCTGATTCAGGCTTCCAGGCTCCTCAGGACCATTATTGCCATGTACAACATCCAGAATTCCAGCATTCTAAGGGAAGCTAAGAACGGTGCTCCTAGCTCTGTGGGTGATAGGCTATTATTTCCCTCATAGCTCTTTATTGTCTCTCAACTCTTTCATCTGAATGTCTGGTGGTAAATCCAGTATTTGAGTCCTTATGCCTAAAAGACTCCAACTCCTGAAAGGGGCATGTGGATTTCTCCTAGTGAATAAAGACATATAAACCCACTGCTGGGATTTACAGGGCACCATTTGGTTTTACAGGTGCTTTGATTACCAGAGGGGCTGAGCTTAAAAATCTCAGGCAAGAATAAGAAAGTCCATCTGAGAAGCCAGGAGCTAAGTAAATCTTAACTCACTAGGAAATTTCTTGCTTGACTATAATATCTCCTTTCTAGAAAAATATAGGCCTTTAATTTCATAGCTCCCTCTAGTTGCTATTTAAAAAAAAAACAAAAACAAAAACAAAAACAAAGTAGGCTTATTTTTTCCTTTGTTGACATGAAGTAATTTAACATTTAAATTACATAGTATAAATGTACAATTTTAAAACAAATTATCAATGTCACAGAGTAGTTTGTGACTCCTTCATAAATGGCAGAGAGGTGCATTGAAGAAAGCCTCAGCATTGTCTCAGCAATAAAATGCTCCCGATTTGGATCCTGCCTTACACCTGTGAGGACATGTACTTGGTGAGATGATAAATACTAGAGAAACTGCTAGTTCCCCATAGAAACAAAAACAAGACAACAGACCTGTGCTTATGATTAATACATTCCCAGACATCCTATATTGAAAATAGACCCAACTCATTCCTATTTCACCAACACTTAAAATGATAAACTATAGCTGATGAGTATAATTTACTCTGAATGACAGTTTAATATAGGAGTCTTTGTGTGAGTCATGTGCTCGTGTGTGTGTGTGTGTGTGTGTGTGTGTATGTGTGTGCGTGTGTGTGTGTGTGTGTGTGTGAATTCATATGGAAGTTTTATGTGTTTATACATAAGAACATTTCACTTTGTGTTTTGTTTTGATTTGTTTTAAAGTAGATCTTCTCTCTGAAAGCTTAAGCTCCTTTAGGGTGTTGATTGGATAGTAGTCCTGAGAGATCCACTGGTCTCCACTTGCCCAGCACAGGGTCTTCAAGTGCACAGCACAATGGCCATAGTTTTATGTGGGTTCTGGGGGGTTGAACTCTGGTCTTCATGTTCACACAACAAGAACTTTACCAGCTGAGCATTTTCTCAGCACCTAACACAGAGGACTTCACTCGCCCTGGGCTATTTTATGTGTCCATTTTGCACCAAGTACCATTCGTTGCCAGAAGAGCCAATCTGTTTCCATGTTGAGAAGTCTCAGTTTCTAAACTGCTTGCTTGAGATGATCCTTTTGCAATTCTTAGA
Organism: Grammomys surdaster; assembly: GCF_004785775.1. Classification (NCBI taxonomy): domain Eukaryota; kingdom Metazoa; phylum Chordata; class Mammalia; order Rodentia; family Muridae; genus Grammomys; species Grammomys surdaster. Next base: position 14,760,129 of record NW_021604566.1, read on the forward strand.
AGAGGTCTGGCAGTATATAGACAGTATCACATGCTTCCCTTGTCAATGCATAAAGTTAAACATTAGAACTGCAAACGTTTCCAACTGCTAATTTCTTTACTCCTCAGCTTCTTCAGTCATAATGTAGAGTCTTAGGTAGCATTGTAATGGATGTTAATTATTTCTGGGACTGAGCTAGAAAGAGCTGAGTTAGAATGCATTCAGGATAGCTTGACTGGAATTATTTAGATGATTCATAGTGGCTTCCACATGGAATTATGGTATTCCAATATTCTGGTATAACAATGGCTTCCAGAGCATTCTTTCCTGCTTGCCCACTGCACAAAACCTTCCGAAGTCAAAAAAGCAGGTACAGGAAAGACACCCCCATATCCTGCTCCTCTTGACTGGAAGTATGTATGGTCAGAGGGAGCAAGCTGGAAATATACAAAACCTGAAGCTATCTGTGTGATAACATTTAAAATAGCAGGGCTTAGTCTATGTGCTACAGAGTAAGGATTTAAATTAACAAGCAAAAAGTGTACAAGCCATTAGCAGTAATACACAATTGTTACTGAAATGCTTTTCTGAGCTCTCAGTAACTCAAATTAGATCAGTCATGCTAGAAGCTAGAACAAATTTTCTATTCTCTTCATAGAAAAATTATATCACAAATGATCATAATTTGCTAGGCAATCAAAGGCAGTGCCATAAAAATTGTGGGACAAAAGGATAGAACTGGGTCACACAATAATCATATTTCAACTTTTGTAAGAGTTGTATGTATTAGCATTTAAACCTTGTGAGTTGTTCTTGTTCTGACACTTGGTAAATACTAATTTTCATTTCTTATTTTTTTTTGGCTTCTCATTTTTATTATTTTTTTAAAGAAGGCACTTACCTGCAAACCCTAATATCTCCATCTCCCCAGCGACTAGAGTGTTCTACCTCTCTCCATTATAGGCACAAAATGATAAGAAGAAACTCTGGCCTTTCTTCAATAGAAACTCACTGATGATGAAAAGCTTTGAGCTTCAAAATTGCCTATATGTAAAATGCTTTATTTCATTCCTGTATTAACTCCTATTTACTATATACTAAGGTCAGAATTTTAGACCTTCAATCTTCCACAAAGCAGCTTTTGCCACATGTAATCCTCCTATTAGATGTTTATGACTCTCTTATAATAAATTTGACTTGATTAAAAAAAACCCTCAAAACCTCAGGACCTTCTGCATATTTGATCATTTGCAATAATCACAGACAAAAGTATCAGCTGAATTCTAATTATATCTCCAAACCTTCCAAGGTCTATTGACTCATTTATCTATTCAGATTGTAGTACGACAGACCCTCAGGGACAGGTGTGTTAAACTGAACGCTTGCGGTATGCTGCACCTCCTTTGAGTCACAGTGGTGGTGCTGGAGTCAGAATAAGTCTGATGTGTGACCCAGTGTAGCTGATGGGTGCTGTACTGGTCTCATTTGCTCTCAGTGCACATAGGAAGAGAAGTACTGATGTTTTGGTTGGTAGTTAATCATTGTGTGCTGTCTTTCAAGCCCATTATTAAAATTCCCTTCCCTCCTCCCCTCTGTGTGTGTGTGTGTGTGTGTGTGTGTGTGTGTGTGTGTGTGTGTATAACTGAATACAATAAATTTAACTCATGGTAGACCAGATTTATGATAACCAACTCTAAATTTATAGCCACAGATTATCATAAAGTAGTACCATGTGTATACTCATCAAAAAATATTTCAATCAGATATAGAAAATACAACTCTCACAAAGGGTTCTCGGTACTAATTGGTATTTATTTTCACACATTTAAAAAATCATAAGTGACATGGAACACTAGTTTAAAAGCTTTTTCTGTGTCATAATACATATGCAGAATTCAAAACTATGCTTAAAATACCTACTGCTATCCCTGAGGTATCGATGTGTATTGATGACTCAAATATAACCTGAGCAATGGTTTTTAAGTATTTGAGCGCTGATGCTGTCCTCTGTCATGGAGACAAGAAAAAGAAAATAACTGGAATGTATTTGTAAATAAGACCCAATCATTAAATCTATTCAGAAATGTGGCAAATGCATTGAGAGAATAGTATATCTTGGCAAAATCAATAACTAGTTCCCTTATACCAGATACACAAGATTTTATTCCATTTCCTTTCCTCCAGATCTAGTTAGTCATTGTCACCTTCAACATCTTTCCAATTAAGATTTCTAGGTGAATTTTGTTCCTACTTGGAACATATAAATATTACGGTGTATTGATTAATTAGACTTACATTAATACTGTCGAAAAAAGCTTGCCTTGATTGAACCTCATTGGCTACAACAGAGCTGCTACACTAAGCTTCACCTCTTTTTATTCTTCTTTGAGTCACTTCACTTAAAAGCCTAACCCTCTGGATATTCTTCTTCCCAATAGTAAACTGCTGCAGCCCAGCTTCCCAGCGTGGCTCCCTTGTTAACTCTAAGTGCAGGGAAGGCCAGGCTTCTCAAGTCTCCCTCCTCAGTGGAGTTCAGAACCCCCACAGTAAAGTTCTACAAATGGCCTTTTACATTATCAACACCTGCCTTTTTTCATGTCCTCAATGTTCATATCTATTCTAATGGTTTTTCTTTCTAGTAATGAAAACTTCCTCTACTTGAATTCAAGGAGAATGGTTTTGTTGTTTTAAGTGACTTACTGTGAGGTTGTGAGGGAGGATTCTCAAAATAAGCACTAACAAGGTCTGGCATTTCTTAGGATACCCCTCCCTTTCTTGCCTATGATGAATCCTTACTGTGCTTTCTGATAGTTCCTGCCATTTCCTCTGTTTGGTAGGTAATTGTGAGCAGCTGTCTTTTATGGGTTGGGGGTTACAGCCAGTGTTGAATGCTTGAGGACCGGGGGTCTGTCAATAGTATCATAAAAATGGAAAAAAAAAACCAGCCATGTGCTTCATATTTCTAACTCTGCAGTGAGGAGATGGGTGGATTTACTATCAAAACCACAGATCTCTACGGAACAACCTGAGTGCCTGCAGTAGCTAGGTCCTTTGCCAGTGGTGGCCATGTACACTGCTCATTTAATCTTCACACTCCCACTGTTACAAAGAACTCACTATTCACACCTCATCCATGAGGCTATAAGAGATCAAGCTATGCAACCGTTTACTTCCTTTAATAGAAGTAACAGGATGCAACCGTTTTCTGATTCAAAATTCAACACTTTTCACTACATGAAATTCAGATCACATAGTCAATGCCTTTAGCATTCCCAACATCTATCATTCAACAACTACAATCCTGGGCCCCTGCATTTGTATTTTATATGCATTGTTTTGGTACAGATGAATTCAGGAAGCTCAAATTGCTTCTCGACGAATGTAGACCTTGTCCTAGTAGAATGTGCTCAGGATTAGAAGGGAACCAGTTTTGAAGCACACTCGGGTGTACTGATTGTAAAGCAATCAAATACTGAGGATAAACTGACATGATTATGTGTCCCTTTCTACCAGGGAATTGTATTCTGCTGTAGAAAATGTACTGCTCTGTGCAAAGCATGTTCCATTCCCACAATGATCACACTTACTCTAACTTCTAATTATATTTAATCATGACACACAGAGCACCACTGTTCAAAGTCCCTTGACAAGCAGAGCGAAGCGCCCTATTGAAGAAACCAATTTGTTCTTGTTGCATGGCTCTATTTTTCTTCCTTGCTTTTATTACCTTACACGAAGGAAAATTGTACACCTGGGGGCAAAAGTAGCATGTTAAACACTGATCAATCCCCAAGTCACTACAGTGGCTCTCCGAAGTTAGAGCCTCTGCAAAATTAATATGGGAAGGCCAGATGCTGACCTATTGATATTTCTTGCCCCATTCACCTTTAGTAATGCTTCTGTGTCAAATGAAATGCTTGATAAAATTACTACACATCAATGGGAATTTTAAAATGACAGTACTTATGTAATAGAATCCCTTTTCTTAATGAAGCATAGAAACGCTTTCTTTGTGTAAAAACGACTTCCAAAACTAAGTCAAAGTGGGGCATTGTTTTTATTTTTTTTTCCCCAGAGGCTCTGGGCACCTACTGAGGTTTTCAGTGTGATCACTTGACCCTTGTCAAACAGACAAGCCTGGTGAAACCTGCTGTGATGTCTAGATTGCATCCTCAGAGGGCTGAAAGGTTAATGGATCAGCAAAGGCACGATAGGTAGAGCACAGCATTGTGAAAAACAAGGAGGCAGAGTGCAGAAGTGATGAGCAAAAGCTAGGGCAGGATCCTGACAGCAGAGATGAATTGACTACTCCACGCCCTCTACCAATCGTAAGGTCAGAATGCAATGGCATTTAAGGGAACATGTTTCCAGCACTGCACAGGAAATTAAACATGAAATTCTCATTAGTGATAATAACCCCTTCTATTACAACTTCTAACACAGACTCTTTAAATTCTCCATATGTATGTTTTTTTGGTTTTGTCTGTTTTTGCATGAAAGGGAACTTACGCTGTAGACAATGCAGGTCTTAAACTCAAAATATCTGCCTGTTTCTGACTTCCAAGTGCTGAGATCAAAGGCATGGGCCACCACTGCGTGGTCTCCATACATCTCTTTAAACTTAAGCTTAAAAACCAACCATAGGCAAACACAGGCACTAACCTTATCTCCTATTCCAGCACACACAAGTGTATTTAATTTTTATTGGATATTTTATTTATTTACATTTCAGATGTTATCCTCTTTCCCCCCATAAACTCCATATCCAATCCCTCCTCCTACTTTTTGCTTTTATACCATTTTAATTACAGGCAAGTATTAAGGTCTGTCCTAGGTTGAGGAACTAGCAATACAATAGAGGCAAATAGTCAAAGTACAAGCAAGACAATAAACACAGTCAAAGAACAAGCAAGGTAATAAAGTTAGTGATAACTCCCGTGATCACTATTTCTAAGGGTTTATCAGAATTACCAAAATATTTCAGCCTAATTCCCTGTCATAGCCCAAAGTCATTTTCATGTCTGAAGCCTACTTCTTTGTCCTAGACTAAGATTTATATTCCTGTCTTAAATTATTTCTCTATTCTAGCCTAAGATTTAGATTCCTGCCTGGAATTATTTCTTTGTTCTAGCCTAATTTCATATTCCTGCCAAGCAGCCCATTTTCTTGTCCTTGGCCCATGTCAGATTCCTGCCAAGGAGCCCCAAAAACTCTCTACATCACTCTCTTTTTTATTTCATAACAAGACAGAGCCTGCCTTGGTCATTTTGCCAAGAATGCCTTCCTTATCAAAAGCAATGCACTTTTGTCTTAGGTTGGTAAGGCTATGTGCAGAATCTTACCTGTCCTTGGCTTGCCACCCTGTTAAATTAATAACTCTGTCTGGTGGTCCATTTTCAGGATCAAGCCAGGTACTTTGGCTCCCAACATGTTGATGTTGCTAAAGACAAGCTTTCATTCGATAGACAGAAATAAAAGTATTCCAAGGACAAAAAGAGTTAGCATGATCAAGATATACAGGCCATTCTTGATGCTTGACCAAAATGGAAATACTGACCTCAAGCCATGGATAATATTATCAGCAGTATCTGCAGCATCAAAGCTCAGCAGAGCAGCATTCTTTAAATTCATAAGCTCACTATGCAAAGTTAAAACATCCAGATTGCTGTTAGAATTATGCCAAATACCCTGCAAGTATCTTTAAACTTTTTCCTAATTATAATGACTGCCCCTGTAAATTTTAGAACTAACTGGAATCCAGTGGTATTTAGCATCACACTCAAGATGGCTCCTTACTCTTACACTCTGAACCTTTTTCCAATAATTTGAAGAGGATAAAGAGCATCAATCTGTTGTTCCAAGTGCCTATCTAAATCCTCTTGTATACTCAACTCATTAGTAACATTTTTTTGCTAAATAATTAACAAATGTAGCTCTCTTCTTGTCAAAGCAATTGCAGAAGCAGTGGTGCTAGCAATTAATGTATTTAAAGCTGTTATACTAGCAATAATCAAGCCCACTACCCTCTTGCTTCTGCTTAAAGCCTGACACACTTTTTCCAGTTCTTGTGAGCTTTTTTTTCAGAATACCAAGGTTCTGAAATTCTCAGGGCAAGCTGGTTGATAGACCTCTGTAACAGACATGCTAGGTTTCAACACACTAACATAATTAGAAAGTTTACAATCAACGTAACTTACAATAAACACTACTGGAATTCCTTATAATCCTCAAGGACAAAGTATTGTGGAAGGGGGCCATGGAATTTTAAAACAATATCTTTATAAAATAAAAAGAGGCAGGTATAGCTCCATACACAACACATTTATTTAAATCATGCTCTTATTTTAAATCTTATAAAAATTTGGATGCCAAGAAACTTTCTGCTGAGTGTCTATGGCACCCTACAACTAGGCATACTTTATGCATAGGTAAAAAGAAAGGATCCACTTACTGGCATATGCCATGATCCTTATCAGTTATCTAATATGGGGAAGAGGGCATGTTTATGTTTTTTCTGCAGGATGCTGAAGTAGTATGTTGGCTGCCAGAGCAATAGGTGAGACATGTTGATGCCAGAACAAAGAATGATGCTGACCTGTGAGCTTGTTGAGTGCCCTGACAGTGATGACTGGGAAGCTGTATTGGACATTTGTTCCTGACCCACCTTTGCTTACCTATACTCTACACAGGACACGCTGCCTCACCTCAAGTTTTTAGACCTTATAAAACAGAGAATCAAAAAGAAAAGTTATAATGACTCTTGTATTTTTCTTAAATGTGACCAGTTATTCAGACTCAATCATGGACTGTTCTAGAAATCAATCCAATATTGGAAATGACAGTCTTCATTTGGAAGGCTGGATCTGGACATTTTCAAAGACATATTTGGAAGTTAGCTGCAGTTCTCTATGATGGTATGTTAGCAAGAGATAAATTTGGGGCAGGATCTGGATTTCAAACAAGTGTTGGTGCATGTTTTAAGGCTCTTTCAATTGTCAATTGTTAAATTACTTTTCTTTCTTCTACAAGTACATTTCTAACCAGCCCTGCTCACTGTGGAAATCAGCATCCAGATGTTCACTGCCATTTGTCATTGGGTAAGTGAGTAGGTAAGGCACTTTGAGGAAGGGTTGGCTGTGGAAGGATGTGCAATAAAATGAACCTGCTACCAGGTAATCTCAATACTCAGCACTGCCATGTTTGAATCTGCTTCTCCACATTGTACACTCCCAGGCTTGGATTCTCTCCCCCATGCATTTCATTTCTACTTTGCTTTGGGAGTTTGACTGGATACTCTGGCTACAGACCCTGGGCAGCTACAGCTCTTCAGTACCACTTTCTGGTCCTGCCTGGGTTCTCTGATTTTCCCATCAGTTCTGTCCTTATTCTCCATATGTTTCCTAATGGCATGACTATGAATGGAAGCATTTAGCTATGGCTTTTTAGTTCTGCAGCAACATAGATTATTTCTCTTGACTAGGTTCATCTAAATTATTGAATAGGCCTTGGTTAGTGTGTTTCTACAGATTCTCCATGACTTTTGTTGTGTTTGGGTCTCAAGGGTCCAAGCAATGGATGCATGCAGGTGGGGCAGGTGGGGTACCAGGAAGTACCAGCAAGCTTCTGCAACAACAGATAACCTATCTTCTTGTCTCAGCTCCTACAGGGGGCAGCTGGTTATTGTTTTCTTACCAGGCCTTCTCCTGGATTATCTCCATCTTGTCTCTTTCAGAAAAATTTAACCCAGCTCAAATATATTGCTTGGTGCCTTCTTTTTCTCTTTTCTAATCAGTTTTACCTCCTTTTAAACAATAGCCAGAAATTTATCTGATATTTTCCATCCTTGTTAATTGTGATTCTACCAAAGAACATAGAAAATCAGCATATAAAACGTCAATTGAGTATCTGCTGAACAATCCCCTAAAAATGTAATTTTTCTTTCTGTGGAGATTCTGACTCTATATCCTTCCCAGGTGGTCACTGAGGGTCATCAGGTCCTCTCCAAGGATGTCTGAATTATGAGGCCTGAAAGCCAGAAAAGCTACATTGACTTTGAGTCACTGCATTTGTTTCTCATGGTGCTCCAAGGGCCTAAGTAACTTTTCCTGAAATACCTACATGATTTCATCTTTGACTGACATGGTTGGACTTCCCCAGCTGTGAGGATTCTGGGGGACACTGGCATCTATGGCTGTATCGAGGATCTAACTGGCTGGACTTCTAGCTAATCAAGCAGGTCAAAGCCCCTCTCCTGAGAGCTGAGACAACTTTTTACTACAATGCATGTCAGAACTGCAGGCCCTTCCAGCTTTAGACTCCAGACCTCACACTGAAATGTTGAACATAGACATGTTACTTAGCCTTCTCTTTTAATGATGTAAAGTAGCTATTTGAAAGTGCTTTTTTACATATACTGACGTTTTTGATTAATATCAGAAAAATTGTGAGGCCACTAGACACAATAATAAAATTCTCAGGAATTCTGTGTTGTTAACTTTTGTTTAAAATACATTTGATTTTAAGAAAATAATGGATATTTCAAGATCAAATAATGTAATGCACTAAGTTATCAAGATTTAAATCAAGTAAAGGCAGTTTAATTGATAAGACAATGCCATCACTTGTAGATATGTTTCGTAAGTAAAACAACTGCTGCCTTCATCTTTTGCTATCTTGTTTGAAATATATAATTTGCTCTATTACTTTAAGAAATTACACCTGTGTTATTTATCTGGTTACCAGATCAGCAGAAATTTTTGTGCTTTTCTGCTTACTGGAAAATTCTGCAATGTTTAAATCACTTCTAAAAAAGAGAAAACTCATAAGACAAATTGACACCTGAGGTATGAAAAGGTAACACTTCCAATCTTTTCCCAGCACACTGTCTTAGTGAGCTTCTTTATTGAAGTACATAAATTAGACAATAATTGTAGCACTTCTTTTCCCTAGCAATGAATGTTTCAATTAACCATCTTTTAGTAATTTAAAATTCAAACATTTTTCCTGATCTTCCTATTAATCTCTTAAAGTATATTCTGCACAAAATATAAATGGATACATTGAAACTTTCATTTACTTATGGAGGTATTTATTATTTTCTGTCCTACATGTATATTCTAACCGTCACATAAAAGCACACTCCCCCCCCCAAAAAAAAAATGGTGCCTGCTGACATATTTTTTATCTTTCAGAATTAAAACAGGTAAGGCTTTGCTGCATAACTCCTGGGACTCTGTGATTACCTAAGCCAGGTTACCTTGAATGCTCTATTTTTTTTAATTATCTACATTACCTAATCTGTGCCTATTTATCAGTTTGTCCTTTCATGTTATATTAATGACAGAATAAAATATACTAAGAAAGAGTCTTTCAAATGTTCAAGGTGGTAGTTACAAATGGTGGTTGTTGTAACCTGAGAAAGACTTCTGTAACTTTAAAACCAAAATTCACCATACTGTTTATCTTTGTTTGAAATAAAAACTGTTCCATTACAGCATTGCTAATACTGATTTCCTCAGAGTGGCTTTTATATTTCACTGTCAGGATTTGCTTTCCTTAACAAATACTGTAGTCATACTTTGGGGCCTGTACCTTGCTTATACAATCGGGCTTCTGTGGGTGGGTGTAGAGTAGTGCATGACCCTGTGACTCCAACCCAACAGTCTTGAAATGTTAAATAGGCAAAGACATCTCAACTTCTTAATAAGCTATTAATAAATGTATTTTGGAAATGGATCCTTTTAAGTTCAATTCCTAAAACTTTATATAATTTTTTTTCTACAGCTAATAATAAAAATAGCCTGGTGCTGAATATGCGTGCCGAAAAAGGTCCATCAGTCTTTGTACTTTAACCATGGCAACCAGCTGGCCTTAGCATGCTTTGTGCCCTTCTCATACTTGTGGGCAGTTCATCACAAGGAGGATTATGATGCAGTTGGGGCTGGGACGCCTCAAAGGCTCATCTGACTGCTTACACTGATGAAAGGCTAGGAATATTAGCTAAATTAGATGTCCTGATTCTTGAAGAATTTAGACTCACCAGAAATCATGACAGGAAAAAGTTGTTTCTTTATACAGAAGAATTTGACCAGGCATGTCACAGGTCTGTCAAGTTCTTAGCCCTGCACTCAAATCCCTTTGCTGTCTGCTGGCACAGCCACACCAACATCCCATGGATCACCCACTATGAAACTCAGATCGAGATGAGTACAAAGACAGGTTCCTAACGAGACACACTATGTTCACAGACACCTTGCCTTCACTGGAAAGTTTGTAAACATGTGTCCTTTCAAGAAGCTTTCTACTGGTGGGTTCTCAGTGTCTGACAAAGCAGGTACTAACACAGATGAAGAGAAAAACATCTTTCTAGATGCATATGGAAACATATTTGGTGCTTTGTCACATTTCTAAGAACTTAATTTATATTTGTTAAAGGGAAAATGATGGCTGTTAAGTAGAGTGAAAATAAGGAACACAAACAAACAAATGAAACACACTAAATGGAAGGATACTACAGTGAAAAATAAAAGAAACATTTAGATTTCAGTGACAGTTGCAAGCTTTTTGATTTCCTGTAACAAATAACTGGTGTGGGTACAAAACAGAACTTAAAAAGCCACAAAGCTGATTCAGTACTATTAAAAGGTTACATTTGGGAAAATAAAACTTCTATAAGACGTAACAACACAGTATAAGTAACATCTGTTTTTGTAGGAAAGGAAATTCATAAGACAACAAATGCTTTCATTTGTTAGCACTGAAGTGTAAATAAAGGCAATACAGGAATATAATTGTCTCTCTATTAAGAGCAATATGCAGATGAATTCCATTGCCCTCTGCAGACAAGGTAAGGAAAGCCAAGATAACCCACCTGACTTGTGTTACATTGAGAGTCATTTGTTTTGGAGACTTAACTACAATGTATCAACTAGAAAGCTTTATATTTTGTGAAACAGTAATTCTAACTAGAAGATGGGCTATTTTAACTTAAGAGACAGCAACATATAAAAGTGTACCTCTGTGCTAGTATCATATGCAACCATAGAAAGAATAATAATTGCACAAGAAATTAGTAATCGATGGTAGACTCACAGATTACAACATTAAATAGACAGGATGGAAACATGTCTTTTGTTCTGATGTAACAGAATACACGAGATAGGGTAATTTATAAATACATTTAGTTCTTAAAATTGAGGCTGAAGTACAAGCCCACTTGATGAGTGCATTCTGGCTTCATGATCTCCTACTGAAGGCAAATGGGTAAGAACAGGAGAACTAAAGGGGCCAACCTGCTGTAACAACCCATTCTTACAAACTTGTCCATTTAATAGGGGCACAGTGAACTCTTATTAAGACCATCATGCTCTAATTAAGCACTGTACAAATGTGTGGTGCTGGATAGAAGTCACGAGACGATTCACAATGGAAGAAGAGGACACACAACGAGGAAATGCTAAACATGTCCATTGCTAAATCACCTCTAGTCATATTTATATTTTTTTTAAAAAGGCAACCTTGCTCTACTCAATGGCAATGGAAAGCTTATATATCAGAGAGAGGCAGTGCGGAGCATCAGGAACAGGGATGGACAGCCGGGGAAAAAATCAGTAAAAACAAAGCTAGGCTAAGTGCTATGAGATTTTCATAATTCATCTTAAACTCCATTCCCTTAACCCAGCACATGCATTATTAAACATGTAGAGGTTATATTGATGGAAATTAAGCCTGTTTGTCTTTCCTTCTAAAACCCACATTTCTGCTCCCAATAATAAAGTATTTACACACCTCCTTTTACCCAATAAATAAAAATTCAGTAGAAAATTTTAAATCGAAACTATACAGTTTGCCTAGACACTCCATTAACCCAATAAATAAAAATGCAGTAGAGTAATTCAAATAGATACTGTACTGTATCTATTTCTCATTTTTATTTTAAAAATAAATGTTAAAAATATCTTATATGCCATTTGATTAACACTGATTTTGTACTCTTGCTGGGAAACCAACTGACTGCAAGCTTCCTTGTTTAATGGATCCTGCAGGTGGGAATCTGCTTCCCTTCCTTTCTTGCTGCCTAAATTAGAATTACTAAAGGATTATTTTAGGAACAGCCTTATGTGGAATTTTGAATTCCAATGTAAATTGGCACTTATTTTATCCTACTAAAAAAATCTAAGCAAGTCCTTCACAGAAAAATGAAAATTTATATGAAAATCCCAAGTTATTCTGCATAATATAAAATATATTTGTCAAATAGTTTTAAATTGAAATTTAGCCTCTGTCAACAGTAACCAAATACTTTCTAAAGGGAATAACCCAAGCCCTTATTGATTTTTAATTGCAAAAGTAGAGAAAATTATACTTTAAAATTTTACAATGGTATGTATGATTCTAACGTAAGAATCAATGAATATAGAAACTGTACAAGAGCTGGTTAATGTTGACAACACCATCAACCTCTAAAGTGTCTGTGGAATGTCAGTAAAAGTAATTTGGACATTTGCTCAAGACTGATAGAATTAAATGGAAGACTGAATTTCTTTAAATTTTGCTAAACTTGTGCAAGGGTAAGCGCATGCATTTCCAGATGCAGAGTTACAAGCTTCTATCTGTTTGTTCTGCTCCTCTGATAACTGATCGTGAACTACACAATGCAAGAACACAGAAAGTCACGGTGATGCTATCAGGTTGGGTTAACCATGGACTTTTTGCTATTCCTTACACCCAGCAGGTGTACTCCTGCCAAAGGCTTCTTGCTCTGTGTCTCTGTAGCTGGGCGGCTGTCTCAAACAATTGAAAGGATGGCTCCCTAATTTCCTGAAGGCCTCATGAGATTTGCCCAGACCTCAGAGGGTATGCCCCTTTCTCATGCTGGCACTTTCTACTACTCTGACTTCCATTATCTGGAGTCAATCCACCTGCAACACAATGTATTTTTTCCTTTTATGGTCTATCTCCCACAATACAGTGCACACATACACTGTATACAAGTGGGGCCTTTCTCTTTTTAATACAGTAAGCTCAGCAACAGTAATAGTTAGGAGACCTAATCAGTGCTTAGTGAACATAGATAGGTCAAAGAATGAATGAATGAAAGAAAAGGCTGAATGAATGGGGAGTTATTAGAAAAGTTATTTCTCTGCTAGTAAAAAGATTACGTAATGTGCCTGGAGAACTTGTCTCGTCATCTTTCATAAGGCCATACTGGGCTTCAAAACTAGACTTTGGTCGTATCTCATCAAAATGATTTATCCTGGACTGCTGGACTGTAGAGCCCACTGCCTTGCATGGTATTTCTCTGCTTTCTGTAATTTATAATCCTAATTGAGACAACTGCCTTCATGGACTGGTTTAGATCTAATGTTCTGAAAGATGGATTGATTCCCTCTGAATCCTGCTCATTACCTTTGGATTTCCTAAGTTATATTTTCTTACACTGTTGTTTTTGTTGGGTTTTCATCCTTGCTATTTTTATCATTAATTTTATTAAGTGTTATATTGCCTCTATTGCTGCTAATCATGCTTGTCTCCAACATGAACACTCTTACTGTGGTGTCATACAGCACCCGCTACAACACTTTGCATGGACTAAGGACCAAATAATGTGAATAAATAAGTAATCATGACCTTCAAAGTCTAAAGGGCCTAATACTATGAGAGTCTATCCTGTGACATGAGGCCCTAATTGAATTAAAGGGAGGACTAAAATTCAACCTTACTATTTCCATCTATAACATTTCACTTCCAGGAGCAAACGAGAAGAGAGGAAGAAGCGATTGTGAAGAGAGATTTGAGTTGGGCTGCTTACTTCCATTGGAAGCTGAGTCTGATGGAGCTCAGGCTGAGGCAGCTGGCTTGGCTGCCGCAGACAACACAGTTGGCATGCTTTCTTATGAAGAGCGTATCTTATCAGGTGAGCTCCTGGACTGTCACTTTGCTGGCCATGAGAGGAAGGCAGTTAGCCGTCTCCATGAATACTGTGCTCATGGCAATTTGGCTCTAGGATATCAGTAACTGAAGGACAAAATGTCTGTTAAACACCCTAAGGAAGTGGTGTTGAACCCTTTGAGTTAAATTCCAACTAGGAAATTCCTACAATGACTATGAAAGATACTCATTTTGAACCTAAAATACTAATACAGTGATGCAAACATCAGAGGAATACAAATCTCAGCTATCCTGGGATAAATAGAGGATTGTGTTAATTGGTCTGTATATAGTTAACAAAACCACAAGAATCCAAACCAGAAAAATATCTAAAATTCTACCTGGACACATTTGAACATTCTGAGTTTAAATTCAGCTAAAGTCTGCCATACTAAATATGGATCAAGAGAAATGCCATCAAGGCAAAGATGTTCACATACCGGTGCACACCACTGCTGCACATGATGATGTGACAGGCTCCGAGCCTGTCACACAGCTCCGAGGAAACTGACAGCAGTCCAACTCCAGAGGCGCTGCAAGGTGTGTTCACACAGGCAGCGATACGTTTGGATCTGATAAACGAGGTGATCAGGCGGTAAAGTTCATCTAAGGCATTGAGAGGCCTCATGAGCTAAAACGAAAAGGGAGGGACACAAAGCTCAACACGTTTAGAAGTATGTTTATGTGGCATGCAATTCAGCTGTCCCAGGTTTTAGATTACTGATCTAAAATATCATCTTACGATGGAGGCAGCAGCTTGGAGATTGTAAATATCTACAGCAAGACAGTGTTCAGAGTAGCAGCAGAACTACCAGGGATGCAAGTGAAGATACTGGGTCGGAGAATGCAATCTCTATTTTACCTTATCTATATAGGCAGCTTTAGATGTGGCATTTGGTGGGGAATTTGACTTGTCCAAGTAGAAGGCCCTGAAAAAGTCCAAAGAAAATGATTTACTGTTAGAGAACAAAGAATATAAAATGCATGAAGAAGATTCTTGGTTTCCAACAACTGTTGCTTAAAGATCAACAGATGAGCAAAGGCCTTGACAACAAAGTTGGTCAGGGCATTACTAAGGCAATGGTTGTTTAAAAAAAAAAACTGGCAAGATGGTTCACAGGAGAAAAATTACTTCCTAAAGCTGTGTTGTGACCCCCCCCCAAGCAGGCTACAGCCCACAGCAACAATCTCATAATTAGTAGTAGTCTTGTATGCTGTCTACTTCTCAAAATAAAGCAATATGGTTCATTGAAGTTTTACAAACTAGAATAGGAAAGATAACTCTTCCAAAATGACAATTACCTTCAGTCTTACTGAGAATTAGTTTCTTCTTTCCTAAAGCAGTGATAAAGCTGTTCTTAGAAAGAGCTTGCATATAATTAATTCTGTACCACAGTTGGTTATTGCTCACTAAAATTCAGCCCTGGCATCACCTGTAATGAGTGCCAAGAGCAAATAAATGACCATGAATACAGGATGAATCAATACCAGGCATTGTTTGGTCCCAAAGCAAGGGTACAATGACATGATCCATAGACATCCCTCAAATACCAGGAAGATAGCTCTAACGAGCCAATGAATCAGTTTGCACTACAACCACAGAATCAGGAGCAAAATCAAAAGGGATTCAAGCACCGCTTATATTTTTCCCTAGATTTCCTAAGCAAGAGGCAGCAATAATTCACAAGGAAGATTCTCAAGGATAAGGAAAAAAAAAACAAAAAACATGCATCCAGTGTGGAGCAAAAAGATGCAGAGAGGCTGCTCTACAGGGCAAAGAGCCAGCGAAGGCAAGAAAGACTAGACTGAGTAGGTAGGGCCCTGTGTTCCTTGAAAGAAGTTGAGAGCCATTGAATGGAAGTGATCAGGCAATGTGACTCATTGACATAACACTGACCCAGCTGTTTAACCAAACTTAGCATTACCTCAAACACTTCAGGTGTCACAAGTTCAACATGCCTTTCATTTCATACATGGCCATAGTTAATATAAAATGAAAACCTATGTACATGCTACCAAGCTACATTGTGGCATTTTGCCCTTGATTTTATATTTTACATAAATAAAATATAATCAAAATAGTCACAGACCACAAGAGTACATTCTTGTCTACTGCTCTGCAGGTGCTAATGGTGGTACATTCCCTAGAACAAATACCTTCCATACAAATGCCACATGCTTGGCAGTCATGCTAAGTCATTGCACTGCTGGCTACTGCCAGACATGGCAGAGAAAACGTGTGTGCATTTCCACATCTGTGCTTACAAACTTTCAACCTCTAGCTGTTTAATTTGAATTTGAATATATTTGTTGCCCATTCATATTTCCTCTCGTATTCATCTATGTCTATTTCTTACTTTTGTATAGTATAACTCTTTCTTTATACCTAGTCATTTTCTATTACTTTGGGGGCAGTGAGACATGGTTTCCCTGTGTAGCCCTGGTGGTCCAAAAATTTGATCTTTAGACCAGACTGGCCTGGACTCACAGAGATCTGCTTGGCTCTGCTTCCTGAATGCTAGGATTAAAGGAGTGCACCCCACCACCTGGTCCATAGCTATTCCTTTTACACAGAGTTAAAGTTGATGGCTTAATGTTTTTATTTTCGATCCCACACCTTTCTTATCTTAGGTCTTTGAGAGTATTTAATTTTAAAAATTACTTATTCAATTTATATTTTTATTTACTGTCTTTTAGTGCATACTATGACATAGAAATTTAGAATATATATATCTTGACAGAATTTGCCCACCAACATTGCTTTCAGTTTAAGATCTGGAGAGACAGGTTTTGTGGTTTATTTATTACTATTATTATTATTATTATTATTATTATTATTATTTTGCTAAGCCTGAAGTATCCCTTTTTACCCCATCTCTGTTCTATAGATCAACCACTAGTTCGGATATACATTTATTTTTATAGATACAGGTAGGATCTCATGGGAGGAATCTCATTTTCAGATCTGAAATGGCTGCAGTTATCAACTATCAAACTTTGTCTATCCACCAAAATTTCTTTTTCTCCTTTCCATTTCCACTAGACACATATGTACATCTTTCAAAGTGGACTAGTCCTCTCCTCACAGACTCCAACACCACTCCCTGACTCTTTCCTTTGCATATCAATCCATAGTGTATTTTAGGTAGTTTTCTTAGTAAGATATTCCAATTATATAATTTGCCCCTTGGTCAAGTATAAAATCTAGCCCTTGTTACAAAGTTTACTGTAATGACTATCTTTTTATTTTGAAGATGTCTATTCATTCTTATTTTACTTCTGTCTTCAGAAAGTTAATGCAGTTAAGACACCTACTTTTGTTAATCATTTAGCAAAAACAATGTTACTAATGTGTTGAGTATATAAGAGGATTTAGATAGGCACTTGGAACAACAGATTGATGCTCTATATCCTATTCAAATTATTGGAAAAAGGTTTAGAGTTTAAGAGTAAGGAGCCATCTTGAGTGTGATGCCAAATACCATTGGATTCCAGTTAGTTCCAGGGGCAGTCATTATAATTAGGAAAAAGTTTAAAGATACTTGCAGGGTATTTGGCATAATTCTAACAGCAATCTGAATGTTTTAACTTTGCACAGTGAGCTTATGAATTTAAAGAATGTTGCTCTGCTGAGCTTTGATGCTGCAGATACTGCTGATAATATTATCCATGGCTTGAGGTCAGTATTTCCATTTTGGTCAAGCATCAAGAATGGCCTGTATATCTTGATCATGCTATCCCTTTTTATCTTGGGAATAATTCTATTCCTGCCCATCGCTTGAAAGCTTACCTTTAACAATATCAACAAGAAGGTGAACAGAGAAGTCTTCTATGCCTGGTCTCAATTGATAGAGCTGGCTCTAGACTTCCATGTAGTAGAGCCTAACAGTGATCATCCACTGTCCTGCAAAAGCTGCCCCAGCCTCTCTGCCAGGTTTCAGGAGAGCCTTCAACTCATCACTTGCATTTCTGTGGCCATGATGATCAGATGTGATTTAAGCATTTTCTGTCCTCACCCTTGATCTAGGAAAGCTACAGACTCAGAACGTATGTGGTGATGCAAAGTTAGATTCTCTCACTGTCCTATCCTTTCTTAAGGGCAGGTTAGATCATGACAGTCTAAATTTGCTATGTTCAATTACAAGTGACTTTACAGAGATCTCCAAATATAAGTTCAGCAAAATATTAAAAGGGAAAAAAAACTCATAGTTGATGAAGTTAAAGAAAAACAACTTAGAGATTCACAGTGTAGCCCACATCAAAGAACACCATTTAGAAACCTCATTTTTCAACTGCTATATATCATAACTAAAAAGAAAATCAGCTAATGATAAAACTTGTCTATTTCAAATATTCTTTCAAGATAAAGGTTACTATAGATTCAGAGTCATAAATATATGACTCATGAAGATGTGCTTCTATAGTTAATACTTTGTAACCAATAATAGAAGGGAAAGGAATAATTATGAAAAGTCATTAGTGTATGGCCATCAACCAAGTATTGTAATCAGCAACTACTATTTACAAGCATTAACAATGTATTTACCTAAAATATACTGATTCACTGAAGAGGCAAAGAAAGTAACCAGGAACTACATGGCTACTTCAATATTCCTATATGCACAGTCAACAAATCTGAACACTCAATTACTTGTGAATATGGGAGTTTAGATTTGAGGTAGAAACTAATGTTAGGAATTCTTCATCCGATAAAAGGTTGTTCAAGAAAGTATTTCACTTAACAGGTAGTGAATTTCAGTATCAGGCAGAATATGACAAACCATGGACAGAAAATAACCTCATAATGTACTATCCTTAATTATAAAAGTCCTGCAATGCCTCTTAATCAAATTTTATGGAGAAAGTTAATGGTAAAATTGGATTAATGCCAAAGCTGATGTCATTTATGATGCTTCTAAGGTGAGTAGGAATGGAGTCATGGTCCTGGGTCTGACTAGAGAAAATCTTATTAAGACAATCTTGAAAATGTTGATGCTAGCTCAAGAAGGCTGGCAATTGAGTTTCTTTTCCTGCTGGCCCATGTCATCTTTCACTGTAACAGCTTTCTAAAATGAGCAGGTTTTTATATGATCCTTGTGATTAACCCTCAGAGAATGAAATAAATAAAAAAGGGGAAACCGCATACATTTCAACAAGTAGTTAAACTTAAGTTGACATGTGAACAGATATGCATATATACACATACATGCATGACATATATATATATATATATATATATATATATATATATATATATGATATGTGTGTGTGTGTCAAATAATTATGCTAAAAGTAAACTTGGCAAATTCTGCCTACCATTACCAAAAAACCAAGTACAGGTGTACTTGCAATAAAGGCTGACTGTAAGAAGTAACTCCAAAGACTTAGTGGATAACTAGAATGAAGGTCATAAAAGTAGGATTTAAGAGTTGGATTTGGATAGGATTATAAGAGGTCACAATGGCAAGAATGGAAACTTCACCAAGAATAATTTAATTGGCACAGGAGGAGATAGAGCCAATACATCTAAAGAGTGAGTGCAGTTGAAGATGGAGGAGGGTATTTGGCAAGGTGGCCAGATCTATGCTCTGAAGAAATGAAATGTCAAACAAACAAACAAACAAACAAACAAACAGCTTGTGAATAATTTATTAAGGTGTGAAGACGACTCAAAAGAAAAGTTAAGCTGCCAGCTACACTAAGAGTAAGTAGTATGAGTAAGTAGGAAGAAACACAAACACATGACTGCTAATGTGTGGTAACTTAGAGCTGCAAGGCATCCTCAAAATGACAAGGCTCATGCAACACTATAAGAAGACCTTGGGGATCATGTAGGAAACTAATGCTTGTCACAGAAGGAAGAAAACAAATACAGACAGGTTGATTAGTTCATGCAGTCATCCATGCTAAGTACCAATTTAAGATTTACAATATTATACTCTCAAATGGGTAAACAGTCTAGATCCTAGCTCAGCAGGATCAAGCTGTGCCCCAGTGATAAAAGGTTCAAAAGAGTTAAAGAAATAGAATTAGTCTTGAGAGATATACAGAAATTAGATCAATGACAAAAGTGACATCTCATTTCTCATTTGACATCCAATCCTCCTTCCCTCTCTCCCAGGTTCTGAGTGTGTTGGAAGGGAGCCAGTTTCTAAGAGAGAAGATGAAGACACAAGAGACTCTAGTGTTTTATAACAAAGAAGATGGGTATTCTCCAGCCAAGACCTCTGCTGTATTTTGGCTTTCTTCCAGATTAATATTCATGAGATCATCATTCTATTTATATAATAACAATCATGGTCAAGATTCTTTATTTAGTCTGACACATAATTTATTTCTACTACTATATTCTAACCTACAATATTAGAAAATGAGGCAACTTGTTTTTATGCATCCTACAAACACTTTGAGTCTTAGCAATTATTCTTTGTTTTATAAAGAACTGGAATGCCATTTGGTCAGTGATGAGGAGCGTTCAGGCATATGATTAGATGTGCCACTATTATGATTGAGTATAGGTCTGGTATTATTGGTAAATTGGATTTTATAGACTGCCATTACACTTAAATTATGGCAAATAATTTTCTAAAACATCCTATTAAAAAGCACTTCACACTTAAAGGACACATACTGAGTGGAAAAGCAGGAGATGAATAATTTGGTTTTGAATCCCATCAGTCTTCTTCCATGACTTTAAACATAGTCTGGACATCACTAGAAGCAGTGCTTACAGTTAGGTGACGAGAAAGTCTGATTATAAGCCAATCTTGGGTTTGCCTGTCATAAATGAAACTAGAATGAATTCTATGGTTAGAATTGCCAGAGAACTTTCAATGACCAATTTACAACTTCAATTTGATTAAACACTGCAAAATCATCTGCTAGAAGGTTAACAAGCCAAATAACATGCATGACCACAGAGAAGTGTGTCATTACACACGTGATTCAACATCACTTTTATGACTTGCCACATTGATCATGGACACGGACCTCACTGCTCCTGAGTGTTGTCAATAAATCTGCATCACTCCTTTCCTTTCTAAGAACCAAAAACAGTGAGCTGACTAGATCAGCATCCAATCTCTGCTTTCCAAAAACTCCTTTACTGACTCTTGCTCTCCCATTTATGAATCTATACAAGTGACAGACTCCTCTTGTGCCTACATATTTATACAATACAATGGACTCAAATACACCTGGAGGTTGTTCCCCAGGGTACCACACTCCACCATTACAAAATAGACTTTTGTGGAAAAGAAGAGAAAAAGAAGCAAGTGTCTAAATGAGGGAAGCCTTTGCAATAATGAAGTTTAGTAGTATCATGTCATACAAAACAACAAACTTTACTGAGAAAAAATCTTCAATTGAGTACTATTTCAATTTTAAAAATCATTCTACTTCATTGAAAACTTATGTTAAATAATTAGACTATGCAAAATAACATGACATTTATTCAAGTGCTAGAAACAGAGTTTTCAAAAAATAACTCTTTAATGTTTAAAACTATGAGAATTTATGCAGCTAACCGTTGAACTGATCACGGGGTACACAATAGAAGAGTTAGACAGAAGACTCAAGGAGTTGAAGGATCTTGCTGCCCCATGGGGAGAGCAACAATACCAACAAACCAGAGTTCCCAGGGTCTAAACAGCTAGCCTGGGAACAAACATGGAGAAATCGACGGCTCCAGCTGTATATGTAGTAGCGGATGGCTGTGTCGGGTATCAGTGGGAGAGGAGGGCCTTGGTTTCATGAAGGCTAGAAGCCCCAGTGTGGGGGAATTCGAGGGCAGGGAGGTGGGAGTGAATGGGTGGGTGGGGGCACAACCTCATAAAATTAGAAAGAGGGGAGATGGGATAAAGGGTTTCTGAGGGGGGAATGGGAAAGTGGATATCATCTGAAATGTAGATAAATAGAGCATCTAATAATAATGATGAAAAAACATAGATAATGGAACTGGCTTTTGCAGTCAAGCATTTGAGACATTTTGTCAGCAATTTAATGTTACCCATATTACTGGGATTCCTTATCATTGTCAAGGACAAGAGACTGTGGAAGGAATCTGTAGAACTTTAAAACACTATCTTTATAAAATAAAAAGGGGCAGGTATAGCCCCATACACAACATATTTATTTAAATCATGTTCATTTTATTTTATTTTATTTTATTTATTTATTTTAAAAATTGGATGCCAAGAAACTTTCTGTTGAGTGTCTATGGCACCCTACAACTAAGCATACTTATGCATAGGTAAAAAGAAAGGATCCACTTACTGGCATATGCCATGATCCTTATCAGTTATCTAATATGGGGAAGAGGGCATGTTTGTGTTTTTTCTGCAGGATGCTGAAGTAGTATGTTGGCTGCCAGAGCAATGGGTGAGACATGCTGATGCCAGGACAAAGAATGATGCTGACCTGTGAGCTTGTTGAGTGCCCTAACAAGGGTGACTGGGAAGCTGTACTGGACATTTGTTCCTGACAAACCTTTGCTTACCTATACCCTACATGGGACATTTGCCTTGCCTCAAGTTTTTAGACCTTGTGGAACAGATAATCAAAAAGAGAAGTTATGATGACTCTTGTATTTTTTTTATGTGATCAGTTATTCGGACTGAAACATGGACTGTTCTAGAAATCAATCCAATATTGGAAATGACAGTCTTCATTTGGAAGGCTGGATCTGGACATTTTCAGAGGCATATTTGGAAGTTAGCTGCAGTTCTGAATGATGGTATGTTAGCAAGAGATGAAGTTGGGACAGGATCTGGATTTCAAACAAGTATTAGTGCATGTGTTAATGCTATTTTCATTGTCAAGTTAAAATTACTTTTGTTTCTTCTACAGTATTTAATGTAAGTTGCATTGAT
This sequence comes from Grammomys surdaster, assembly GCF_004785775.1. Classification (NCBI taxonomy): domain Eukaryota; kingdom Metazoa; phylum Chordata; class Mammalia; order Rodentia; family Muridae; genus Grammomys; species Grammomys surdaster. The sequence goes on from NW_021604566.1 coordinate 14,782,907, forward strand.
TGTACACTTTCTAATTGTGTTAGTGTATTGAAACCCAGCATGTCAGTTACAGAAGCCTATCAATCAGCTTTTGTTTTATTGCCCTAGTATCATAGAACCTTAGTTTTCTGAAAACAGCTTTCAAATACTGGAAGGAATGAGTCAGGCTTTAAGCAGAAGCAAGAGGGTAGTAGGCTTGATTACTGCTGGTATAACACCTTTCATTACATTAATTGCTTAGCACCACTGCTTCTGCAATTGCTTTGACAAGAAGTTAAGACAGCTACTTTTGTTAATCATATAGCCAAAAGTGTTACTAATATGTTGATTATACAAGAAGATTTATATAGGCATTTGGAACAACAGATTGATGCTCTTTATCCTCTTCAAATTATTGGAAAAAGGTTCAGAGTGTAAGAGTAAGGAGCCATCTTGAGTGTGATGCCAAATACCATTGGATTCTAGTTAGTTCTAAAATTTACAGGGGCAGTCATTATAATTAGGAAAAAGTTTAAAGACACTTGCAGGGTATTTGGCATAATTCTAACAGCACTCTGGATGTTTTAACTTTGCACAGTGAGCTTATGAATTTAAAGAATGCTGCTCTGCTGAGCTTTGATGCTGCAGATACTGCTGATGATATTATCCATGGCTTGAGGTCAGTATTTCCTTTTTGGTCAAGCATCAAGAATGGCATGTATATCTTGATCATGCTATCCCTTTTTATCTTGGGAATAATTCTATTCCTGCCCATCGCATGAAAGCTTGCCTTTAACAATATCAACATGTTGGCAGCCAAAGTACATGACTTGAAATCGAAAGTGGGCCCCCAGACAGAGATATTAATTTAACAGGGTGGCAAGCCAAGGACAGGTAAGATTCTGCACAGAGCCTTACCAACCAAAGACAGAAGTGCATTGCTTTTGATAATGCATATTCCATGACAGGTAAGGAAGGCATTCTTGGTAGAACAACCTAAGACAAGCTCAGCCTTGTTTATTAAATAAAAAAGGGAGAGAGGAGGAGAGCTTTTGGGACTGTTTGGCAAGAATCTTATATGGGCCAAGGACAAGGAAATGAGCAGCTTGGCAGGGATATGACATTGGCCAAGGACAAGGAAATTGGCTTCAGGCATGAATCTGATATTAGGCTAGAACAAAGAAGTAATTTTAGGCAGGAATCTAAATCTTAGGCTAGAACAAAGAAATAATTCCAGGCAGGAATCTAAACCTTAGGTTTGAACAAGGAAGTAGGCTTCAGGCATGAAAATGACTTTGGGCTAGGACAGGAATCTAGGCTAAAATATTTTGGTCATCTTTGACTATTTGTGTTTATTGTCTTGCTTGTTCCTTGACTATTTGCATCTACTTTATTGCTTGTTCTGCAACCTAGAACTGACCTTAATACTTGCATGTAATTAAAATGGTATAAAAGCAAAAAGGAGAAGGGTGGATAGGATAAGGGCTTTTTAGGGAGGGGAAATAGAGAAAGGGGATGACATCTGAAATGTAAATAAACAAAATATACAATAAAAATATGAGTGTTTAAAAATTTTAACTAGCAAGCTGGCACCAATTTTTTTTCTGGTTCCTTAGTTAAGTCAAGTCTGTCTTTAAGATGATTTATAGAGAGCATAGATTCATTTTCCTTGGCCACAAAAATCATTTAACATCCTTTAGGACCCCAAGTTTGAAATACATCTAGTATTGCCCATTAATTCTGTCTGCACAGCACAATATCTTGTTCTGAACCATGTGTCACCTTTGTGTGCACTTTGTTCCTTCCTTGAACACTGCTCTATTCTGTAGGACCTCCCCCTGGATTCATAAATGGGAGATCATAAGTCAGTACAGGAGTGTTTGGAAAGCAGAGATGGGATATTGATCTAGTCAGCTCACTGTTTTTGGTCCTTAGAAAGAACATGTGTGATGCAGATTTATTGACAACACTAGGGAACAGTGAGTGCCCCTGTCTCTGTCTCTGTCTCTCTGTCTCTCTGTCTCTGTCTCTGTCTCTCTCTCTCTCTCTCTCTCACACACACACACACACACACACACACACACACAATCCTACTAGTCTCATGAAGCCCAACTCAAATTAGACATTTAAAGGACTCACTGAAATAAACTGACCTATAACTCCACTAGACCAATTTGTACATACTCCTTTACCTAAGATACACAATGCAGTCTGAGTGGGCAAACACTCTGACATATTTTAATAGCCTTCATTTTGAAACAGGGTTTTACACTGAAGTTGTCCTGGACCTCACTGTGTAGACCAAAGTAGCCTCAAAACCATGGAGATCCTCCTTCTTTAGCCTCCCTAGTGCTTAGATTATAGGTGTGAGTCATCCTACCAACCTCCATTTTACTTTGAAATCTCATGACCTAAGGAAGTTCTTAACAAAACTATGTACTTTGAATCAGATATAGTATTGGACTGATTTTTATTTTCTGAGAGTATAACTGTGGACTTGTCATATATAGCAACTAAATATACATGTTGCCTAGTAGAAAAAAATATTGATATTTTTGTATATTTTCAAAAGGGTATTTTGGCTTGCAGGAGGAATTCTTAAGCTTATAAACCTTAACTGGCAATTGAATCAGCACTGAAAAATAATACTTCAAGAAAAGCAATTAACAGGTATCAGAACTTAAATTTCAAAAAAGGCTATCTAACAATCTCTCCTTCAGTGAATAGCAACTAAAATGAAAAATAACATTCTTAGGGTACCTGACAACCTGACACAGTTTCATGTTGACCTATTATTTCTCTAACAAGACAGAAATGACGTAGCAAAACTCTTGTTTACTTCTAAGGAAAAGATTAAAAGACATTTGTTTATCTACTGATGCACTGAAATTCTGTTTCATGCTTGGCTTGTAAAACTCTATAGTAGGCCATATCAAAAGGTAAAGTGTCTGGCCAGTGAGGTTTATCAGAGAATAAAGGAGCTTGCTGTCAAGCTTGAGAACATAAGATAGATCCATGGGACCCACAAATCATCTTCTGACTTCTATATGCATGCTTATGTGAAAGCACCCACACACATACAATAATTAAATTAATGTAATAAAGACATTAGAGATAAGCTTAAGATGGAGTATCTGAAGGACAAAATGTCCTACATGATAGCTGTGATTGTTCTCTCTTAAGCATCATTCCTTCTGGCTTTTCTTAGAGTTGGTGACTCTTCAACTTCCCAAAAGCTCCGGCATCTCTTAAACTTAAATTATATGACTTTTCCACACAGTTTGCCTCTGCTACATCACCTCTTTTGGAGGGAATAAAGAGTGGTCAATATATTTTATTTGACCCAATAACTTAATGATTTTCCAACTTTTCTGATGAATGAAACCATTTCCAAGAGTCTTCATGAAGTACAGAAAGAAAGAAAGAAAGAAAGAAAGAAAGAAAGAAAGAAAGAAAGAAA
>NW_021604566.1:14786334-14806826 GCF_004785775.1 Grammomys surdaster
AAAGAAAGAAAGAAAGAAAGAAAGAAAGAAAGAAAGAAAGAAAGAAAAGAAAAAATTCATTCCTGAATGGTAGCTATTGATGAAGGAAAAAAATCCCACCAAGCAAGCATAAGACATGTTTTCTTTCCATAAGGCATGTGTGTATATTCCATTTGTCATATGAGCTGTAATTTTACAAGAAAAAAAAAACCAATGAACTTACTGGCAAAATTAATCCAGGTCTGCCCTACCTTAAACTTCTAATAAGTTCAATTAAAACCGTAGCAGACATAGCATCTTGTCACCATCTCCTAAGATGTCTCCTAAGGCTTGTGAAAATTTAGAAGCAAGTTTCATAAACAAATGCAGACCTCTGATCTCCAGGCAAACATGGAAAATTAATACAGTTGGAATTATGGGCATGCAGACATGGGAATGTTGCTTCATCAGAATCTATGAAAAGGATACATACATAAAGTGAAATCTGCAAGTAGTCAAAGTCCCATGTGACCCCTTACACAACTCTACTCCTTAAAGGAGAGGGGATCATAGGTTAGCCTGGAAGTGACCTCTAAAACTTCTCTGTGGGAGAACAGGGACTCTTGTCACATACGAGATTATGTTCAACTCCTAGAAAGCTAGCTGCTCAGGAAGCATTCATGAAGCAGAACAAAAATAAATCAAGGACAAAACAAAACTCAGTAATGGGTATCATGGAACAGCCTTACATGATAACAAGTCCTGTCTATAAATAACTGTGAGTCTGGACAAGTTTATTCTTACTAAAAGTAGAGAGCCCACTGATCACACCCCTTGCAGATACTATTCATTCACCCCCTTCTCTTCCAACCAACACCGCTCCCAAGGAAACCAACTTGTCAAACCTGATCCCAACCCTCTGTCTTTGCTCCAGTCAACTCTGGATAGCACTCCTGGACTCTCTTTAAACCATTCTCCCTGCTCACACTGACGACTTTCCAGTGGCCAATCCTTGTAAATGGTACCCCTCTGTCTTAGCTTGAGACCAGTATCTTCGTGGTAGTATATTTTTCTCATCAACTTCTCCTTGACATTCTATTCATCATTAACATTGAAGCACCTGTTTCCTGTGTTTTTCACTGCCTGGACTCACTAGTCTCACTTAAAATTCTCCTAGATCTTTTTCAGTTCCTCACATTACCATGACATCTCCAAACTCTAGATTCATGTGTTCAGTTATCTGTTCATAACATACAATTCATAAGGCAGAAAGAACGTCAAGCACTGAAGATCACATAATAAGAAGATAGTGTTTACCTGCAAAAACCTAATTGTAGTTCAGGGAAGAGAAATAAGTGGGTAATCATTATCCTATTTAGGGAGCAGAAGTAAGAGTTCAAAGTCATCCTTGGCTACACAGCACATTCAGTCTGCCTGAAATACATGAAACACTGTCTCCAAAACAAACAAAGCAAATCAAAAACAGGCGTTTCAAAAATAATGCAACTATTAACAGTGTTTTACTTTGTCTCAGCATAGAAAAATTCCAAAGTTGTACTTGCCTTAGTAAACACAGAGTGACCTTAGTGCAAAGGGACACTCAAGCTGAAGTGTGATTTGCATATTAATTACATAAAGTAGGGTCACATCACTGTGAGGGGCATAGTAAAATTGATTAGTCCTCTGTGACCATGCAGATTTCTGTATTTGCTGATTTAGATGTTTATTCACAATAGCTAAACTAAGAACCTTAATAAATGACTCTCAACAACAATGACAAAAATGGATGGAGGAGCGTGGCATGCACACATAGTAGAAATTACATAGCCATCGGGAAGAATGAAATAATGTTACTTGCAGGAGAAAATGGATGCAGCTGGAGTTAATTAACCTTATGAAGCAAATTAAATCAGTCTCAGACAAAAAGCTTTTTGGGGTCCTAGATTTCACATAGATACATATGACATGAAGCAAGTAGTAAAGCTGTCTAGGAGAATAAACAAGATGGACTACTAGGAAAGTGAGGGGAAAAAATAAAGGTGGGTATATTAAATATGTACTTGTTTGACAAGGTATATGCGTAACCCAAGTACCATGCATGATCAAAGAAACACCAGATTATTTTGTGAACAATAAAGCAAAAATGTATAAGATTCGACTACAAACAAAATGTACTTTCATTTTTAAAATTGCCCTCTTTACAATTGTGTGTGTGTTTACAATTGTATGTGTTTGTGTGTATGTGTGTGTGTGTATGTGCATATGCGTGCAGACATCAGAGAATGTCTGGTGTCTTCTATTGCTCTCGGTCTTTTTTTTTTTTTTAGAGAGCGAGAGAGAGAGAGAGAGAGAGAGAGAGAGAGACTCTTACTGAACCTAAAGTTTGTCTTTTGTCTTTTTAGCTAGGCCAGAAGGACAGAAAGTTCCTAGGACCCACTTTTTCTCTTTCCAAAGCATGGCATGCCTGCCTTTCATGCAGGTCCCATTTGAAGGTCCCATTTGAACTCTGGTCCTCCTGCTTTTGCTTCACAGCAAGCAATCTTACCCACTGAGTCATCTTCTCAGCTCTCCACAGTGGCAGTAAAAATTTTAACATTCCTACACCTACATTCTTAACTAAATTAAACAAATAAGATTGTTATTGTCTCTATAACTCATGGCAATAACTCTATTAGATATTTGTTAGGAAAACATTTCTTTTAAAACCTCTCCTTTTCTTCCTGTGAATGCATTTCTGAAATTGGTTTTCTTCCTTCATGAAAGTTATTAGAATAAGCATAGAGCCAGCTGTAAGCCACACTACCATTCCAACCTAGATTAGATGCGTTAACAGCAGGAACCAAGTCCATTATCACATAAATAACTTTAACTATTATCATATATGACATTTTGACCAAAGCATGTATAAAGTTAAGTTGAGGATTCATTATTTCATTCTTAAATTTTATTTTAGTTGATAATAATGATTTTAATGGCAATTACTTAACTACTGCACAATTTGCTAGCATGCAAAGACATTGTAATATTTCTTCCCATCTTGTAGCTGTATATACCATAAAAGGTGCTTATAGCTCTCTGGAAATGTTGCTCATGCCAGACTTGGGTAACCAGCCTTCCTGTCTTTGGGCTAAATTTAGGATAAGGAGAGCAGAGGCTCCACATCCTTCCAAAGAGATTTTCTGGCTCTCCTCTATCATTTTGTAGTTTGCTGGGTATGAACAGAGGCAGGGTCAATGTTTAAATCTCAGAAGTAAGGCTGTGGAGAGGACAGGCCCCTACTGGCCTACTCTGCATAGCTCTTGTGTGGACAAGTAGACAGTGAGGTCAGGTACCCCAGAACCAAGCACCTCAGAGAAATGCTTGTCACTTATATTTTTTCCTCCAATTAAATTGCATTTCAGGAAACCCATGAAACTTATATTCAGATAGAAATCTCTAGAATCAGCTTATCTGCATGCTAGGCAGGTTATGAAGACTGATCATACTTTTTTTTCAGGCCATGAATCATGATTATCTCCAACAGAGAGAATGGAGAAAAGAATTGTAGGCATTAAGAGCCTGCCCTAAGTTTTGTAGCTATTCAGGAGGTCCTAGTCGAGGGACAGAGCTCAGACTGCAGTACACTCCAGTGGAGAAAGGCAGGACAGCGAGTGAATCTGTGGCATCAGAGGCTTCTTTCTTATGACATAGCAAATCTCATGTTTACCCTGCACTCTTTTCACTGGGACCCAACTGCCATTTTACCAATTAATCAGACTTCCATTTTGTTTTTCTCAGTTGGCCCATAAGAAATACAGTAAATCTACTGAAAACATTCTTCCATAAGACAAGTAAGGATTTTGCTGATCTCTTCCCCACTGAATTTTGAGGATGTATATACCTTAATTTTAAAATTAATATTACTTATGTGTTTGAGTATTTTGCCTGTCAGTATATCTGTGTATCATATGCATGCAGTGTTCTCTGGGGCAGGAATATGTTGTCAGATCTTCTGAGACTTGAGTTATGAGGTGGTAAGCTACTAGGTGGGTGCAGGGAATTGAACCTACTCCTCTGCAGGAACAAGCAGTTCTTTTAACTGCTAAGCTTCTTGTCCCTGGATTATCATCTTTGATGTATGTGTTAGTGATGTCTAAAGTATATGAAAAAATCTATACAAATGAAACCACATTCAAGAAGTTTGGAATTGTTACTATACACCAATTTATGAAATAACCTATGGGTGAGCACTGCTGTGAGCTTTTTATTTTACATGATTAAACATCTTAGTATTTGAATGGGCTAAAATGTAAATATCCTATTAAATTCAACTTTATCTGTATGAATTTTTTAGAGATAATACTGTCTTTTTACAATTATCACAGAATATGAAATATAAAATATAATATACATTTTGATCCTTTGAGTTTTGAATAGGGATGATGATACATTTTGATGACATTTAAATTTGATGTAGCTGACTCATCCTTCTCTGACAGTAATATTTCACAAGGCACACTCACAATGAAGACAAAATAAATGATTCAGCTTGACTCACAGATACTTTTGATTTCCAGATACTTTTGATTTCCAACTAACAACATAGTTCTAATCAATTCGGCCTTCTTGTCCATTTTACTGCATTCCTTCTGCATTTCTTAATGTTAAGGTTCTTTTTATCCTTACCTATTTTCTTACTATTGCCTTAAGGATTTTAATTGGCTAAGCAATCTGTGTGTGAGTATGTGTCTCTCTGTCTCTGTCTCTCTGCCTCTCTCTATCTCTAAACATTTGGTTAGCAATGTATAAACAAAAGAAGAAGAAGAAATGAATGAAAATGAAAAGAGAGAGTGAATTAAATAATGTAAGAACACAAGTTAACACAAACCATCATTGACAAATAGGAGAATGCAAAGAGAGAAAAGGACTAAATAAGAAGAGGTGGGAAGATATGGTGTGGGCTAAGATCCAAGGTATGCTGAGAGAGATGTAGGAAATGGCCAGCACCAGAAATTGGAATCATTTGGGCTAAATGTACTAAAAGCCCAACAAAGCCAATGTGAGTGGCAGAATTTCACAAACTTGAATCCACAAAAGACAGAACCTGCCTTCTGTTGCAGTCAAGTTGTCTAACTAGGCAGCTAATTTTGCAAACATCTGCTGCATTTCCCTTATCAACTAAGGGTTTCAATATAGCCACAGTCTTTTCTTCCAAGTTAGAATCATCCTTCTTGTATCAAAGCTTCTGGGATCAATCTAAAGGTAATTTACAGTCATCTCTCCATTGCACATCCACAAAACAAAATATGAAATGCCAGCAAAATGGGATGAAGCAAAAGCAACAAGAAAAATACTCATCAAAAAGATTGACTAAGATGGCTTGAATACACCTTTTTAAGGCTATCCTTATCATCAGATATAAAGTTAGCAGAGTTAAAAATCAGTTTTGCTTCCATAAGCACTGGTCATTTTCTCCCAAACAGTCTATTCCCTTAACTAAGTGATATGCTTTGAAAATGTGCTTATTTGTGCAAAACCAATTCAGATACATTATCATAAGTTAGCTATGGAGGACCATGAGACTCAAGATAAGGTTGTTATTTTATACAGGGTGTTTCCAAAACCCATCTCCACCCAACCTAAAAGGGGGGACTTCTGCCCCTAGACCAAGCAGAGAGGGGCCACCCAGAACCCCCTCTGACAGGCGATCTGAATTCTTGCTTAGGCTGCGAGGCTAAGCACTGCAAGGGAATATAAATAAAAGATAAAAATATCTATCTGGGTTCCCTGAGGGGCAAGCCTGACTGCATAGAGGTTGATGTCAAAAGTATCCCCTCTCCAGGAAAAAGACATCAGGATGGGTATGGCCCTCACGCCTAACTGGACAATGACAGGGGGACTGGAGCCATTACAAGGTCCCTTTCAAATACTGGAGGTCAGGCCTCTATCCCTGCCTTCACAAGATTAGAATTGCCACAGCCCTTCTATACTTAGAGAAGGGAGGAGATGTCAGGGACATCCCTGCTTACACACTGAAGGCCTAAAATCAGCCATAGGCCTAAAACCAACAATAGGCCTGTCATACATGTATACTAACACCAAGTCTTGGGTCTCAGTGGAAAAACATTGAAACAGATGGCTATAAGCTATTGTAAACAGGCAGCTTTTGTGGAAATTTACAAGGCTGAGTAGTCATAGACCTTGTAAATAGGTAGCCCTGGCAGACAATACCAACTTAGATAAGGACAATCGAGTCATAGGCAGAGTCATAGTGACTTCCTCCCTGAACCTTCACCCAGCCTATACCCGGTTCTGAAAGATATCTGTATTCCCCCTGAACACCCACACTCCAGTGTCACTCCCTTCCCCACACCCTGCCTTTCTGTGTTTATAAACCCTGTGTGAATGAATTACAATTTGAGAAAAAATAAATTATTTTAAAAAAAGGGGGGGGGGCCTGCCTGTTACTTTGGGCTGGGGCAGACACAGAATTGGTCTGCTCCTGTGGAGATACTGAATCCTGAGTCATCCTAGAGGAGCCACTGCACCCAGAGCAGCCGGTAAAAACTCCATCTCATTCCCTAAGCCCCAGAGATACATCTGGGAGCCAGGGACATTCAGGACACAGGAGCTCCCCAAACCCCGCCCCTCCGGAATTGCACTTCCCTTCTGACCCTGCCTGGTCCTTTGGGCTGGGGCAGACACAGAGTTGGTCTGCTCCTGTCCTGTGGAAATACTGAATCCTGAGCCATCCTAGAAGAGCCACTGCACTCAGAGGAGCCAACACAGAGTTGGTCTGCTCCTGTGGAGATACTGAATCCTGAGCCATGCTAGAGGAGCCACTGCACTCAGAGCAGCAGACACCAAGGTGGTTTGCACTTGGGAGACATCATATCCTGAGCCATCCTAGAGGAACCACTGCACCAGAGCAGAAGGATTTCCAGATCCAAGAGGTGGCCTGAGTCCCAGGAGTTCTTCCACCCAGGAGATTAGGATCATAAGACCACAGAGACATCTGGACTCTGAGGAGCTCTGCAACAAGCAAGATAACTGGAAATACAGACTCCAGTCTTACACAGTGAGGGCAGGTAACTCTAGAGTTAACCAGATGGCAAAAGGCAAGTGCAAAAACATAAGCAACAGAAACCAAAGTTTCTTGGCATCATCAGTACCCAGTTCTTCCAATATAGCAAGCCCTGGACACCCCATGACACCAGAAAAGCAGGATTCAGAATTAAAATCACTTCTCATGATGATGATAGAGGATTATAAGAAGGACATAAGTAACTCCCTTAAAGAAATACAGGAGAGTACAAGTAAACAGGTAGAAGCCCTTAAAGAGGAATCACAGAAATCCCTTAAAGAAATGCAAGAAAACACAAAGAAGGAATTAAACAAAAACATTCAGGATCTGAAAATGGAAATAGAAACAATAAAGAAAGCTCAAAGATAGACAACCATGGACATAGAAAACCTAAGAAAGAGATCAGGAGTCATAGACACAAGCATCACCAACCGAATACAAGAGATAGAAGAGAGAATCTCAAATGCAGAAGATACGGTAGAAAATATTGACACAGCTGTCAAAGAAAATGCAAAATGCAAAAAACTCCTAACTCAAAACATCCAGGAAATCCAGGACACAATGAGAAGACCAAACCTAAGGATAATAGGTATAGATGAGAATGAAGATTCCCAACTTAAAGGGCCAGTAAATATCTTCAACAAAATTATTGAGGAAAACTTCCCTAACCTAAAGAAAAAGATGCCCATAAACATACAAGAAGCCTACAGAACACCAAATAGACTAGACCAGAAAAGAAATACCTCCCATCACATAATAATCAAAACATCAGATGCACAAAACAAAGAAAAAATACTAAAAGAAGTAAGGGGAAAAGGTCAAGTAACATATAAAAGCAGACCTATAATAATCACACCAGACTTCTCACCAGAGACTATAAAAGCCAGAAGAGCCTGGACTGACATCATACAGACCCTAAGAGAACACAATTGCCAGCCCAGATTACTATACTCAGCAACACTCTCAGTCACTATAGATGGTGAAACCAAGATATTCCATGACAAAACCAAATTTGCACAATATCTTCCCACAAACCCAGCACTTCAAAGGATAATTGATGGAAAATGCCAACACAAGGAGGGAAACTACAACCTAGAAAAAGCAAGGAAGTAATCTTCCAACAACCCCAAAAGAAGATAACTATACAAACATAATTCTACCTCTAATAACAAAAATAACACGAAGCCACAATCATTTTTCCTTAATATCTCTTAACATCAATGGTCTCAATTCCCCCAATAAAAAGACGCAGACTATCAGACTGGATACACAAACAAGACCCAGAATTTTGCTGCATACAAGAAATGCACCTCAGTGACAAAGACAGACACTACCTCAGAATTAAAGGGTGGAAAACAATTTTCCCAAGCCAATGGTCCCAATAAACAAGCTTGGAGTAGACATTCCAATACAAATAACATCGACTTTCATCCAAAATTAATCAAAAAAGATAAGGAAGGACACTTCATATTCATCAAAGGAAAAATCTACCAAGGTGAACTCTCAATTCTGAACATCTATGCTTCAAATGCAAGGGCACATACATACATTAAAGAAACTTTACTAAAGCTCAAAACACACATCACACAATAATAGTTGGGGATTTCAACACCCCACTCTCAGCAATGGACAGATCATGGAAATAGAAACTAAACCGAGACACTTTGACATTAACAGAAGTTATGAACCAAATGGACTTAACAGACATCTATACAACATTTCATCCTAAAACAAAAGAATATACCTTTTTCTCAGCAACTCATGGTACCTTCTCCAAAATAGACCATATAATTGGTCACAAAACAGGACTCTACAGATACAAAAAGATTGAAATAATCACTTGCATCTTATCAGATCACCATGGACTAAGATTGGTCTTTAATAATGACAAAACCAATGGAAAACCCACATGCACATGGAAACTGAACAACTCTCTACTCAATGATGACTTGGTCAAGGAAGAAATAAAGAAAGAAATTAAAGACTTTTTAGAATTCAATGAAAATGAGGACACATCATACCAAAACTTGTGGGACTCCATGAAGGCAGTGCTAAGAGGAAAACTCATAGCTCTAAGTGCCTACAAAAAGAAACTGGGAAGAGCACACACTAACAACTTGACTGTACAACTAAAACCTCTAGAACAAAAAGAAGCAAATACACCCAGGAGGAGTAGAAGGCAGGAAATAATCAAACTCAAGGCTGAAATCAACCAAATAAAAACAGAAAGAACAATAAAAATATCAATAAAACCAGGAGCTGGTTCTTTGAGAAAATCAACAAGATAGATAAACCGTTAGCCAGATTAACCAGAGGGTACAGAGACAGTATCCAAATTAATAAAATCAGAACTGAAAAGGGAGACATAACAACAGAAACAAGAAATTCAAAAAGTCATTAGATCCTACTACAAAGGCCTATACTCAACAAAACTGGAAAACCTGGATGAAATGGACAATTTCCTAGACAGATACCAGGTACCAAAGTTAAACCAGGAGCAGATAAACCATCTAAATAGTCCCACAACCCCTAAGGAAATAGCAGCAGTCATTAAAAGTCTCCCCACTAAAAAAAGCCCAGGACCAGATGGTTTTAGTGCTGAATTCTATCAGACCTTCAAGGAAGACCTAATTCCAACTCTCTTCAAACTATTCCATAAAATAGAAACAGAAGGAACACTACCCAATTCGTTCTATGAAGCTACAATTACACTCATACCCAAACCCCACAAAGACCTGACAAAGAAAGAGAACTTCAGACCAATCTCCCTTATGAACATCGATGCAAAAATACTCAATAAAATTCTAGCAAACCGAATCCAAGAACACATCAAAACAATCATCCCAGGAATGCAGGGATGGTTCAATATTTGGAAATCCATCAGTGTAATCCACTATATAAACAAACTCAAAGAAAAAAACCACATGATCATCTCACTAGATGCTGAGAAAGCATTTGACAAAATTCAACACCCCTTCATGATAAAAGTCTCGGAAAGATCAGGAATTCAAGGCCCCTACCTAAACATAGTAAAAGCAATTTACAGCAAACCAGTAGCCAACATCAAGCTAAATGGAGAGAAACTTGAAGCAATCCCACTAAGATCAGGGACTAGACAAGGCTGCCCACTCTCCCCCTACCTATTCAATATAGTACTGCAAAGTCCTAGCCAGAGCAATTAGGCAACAAAAAGAAGTCAAAGGGATACAAATAGGAAAGGAAGAAGTCAAAATATCACTATTTGCAGATGATATGATAGTATACTTAAGAGACCCCAAAACTTCCACCAGAGAACTCCTAAGCCTGATAAACAACTTCAGCAAAGTGGCTGGTTAAAAAATCATCTCAAACAAATCAGTAGCCTTCTTCTACATGAAAGATAAACAGACTGAAAAAGAAATTAGGGAAATGACACCCTTCACAATAGTCACAAATAATATAAAATACCTTGGTGTGAATCTAACCAAGCAAGTGAAAGACCTGTATGACAAGAACTTCAAGTCTCTGAAGAAAGAAATCGAAGATCTCAGAAGATGGAAAGATCTCCCATGCTCATGGATTGGCAGGATTAATATAATAAAAATGGCCATCTTACCAAAAGCAATCTACAGATTCAACGAAATCCCCATTAAAATCCCAACTCAATTCTTCACAGAGTTAGAAAAAGAAATTCTCAAATTCATATGGAATAACAAAAAACCCAGGATAGCGAAAACTATTCTCAACAATAAAAGAACTTCTGGAGGAATCACCATCCCTGACCTCAATCTGTACTACAGAGCCATAGTGATAAAAACTACCTGGTATTGGTACAGAGACAGGCAGGAAGATCAATGGAATAGAATTGAAGACCCAGAAATGAACCCACACTCCTATGGTCACTTGATCTCTGACAAAGGAGCTAAAACTGTCCAGTGGAAAAAGGACAGCATTTTCAACAAATGGTGCTGGTTCAACTGGAGGACAACATGTAGAAGAATGAAAATTGATCCATTCTTATCTCCTTGTACAAAGCTCAAGTCTAAGTGGATAAAGGACCTCCATATAAAACCAAATACACTGAAACTAATAGAAGAAAAGGTGGGCAAGAGCCTCGAATACTTGAGCATAGGGGAAAATTTCCTGAACAGAACACCAATGACATATGCTCTAAGATCAAGAATTGACAAATGGGACTTCATAAAATTGCAAGGTTTCTGTAAGGCAAAGGAGACTGTCAATAGGACAAAACAACAACCAACAAATTGGGAAAAGATCTTTACCAATCCTTCATCTGATAGAGGGCTAATATCCAATATATATAAAGAACTCAAGAAATTAGACTCCAGACAACCAAATTACCCTATAAAAAAATGGGGTATAGAGCTTAACAAAGAATTTTCAATGGAGGAAGCTCGAATGGCCGAGAAGCACCTAAAGAAATGTTCAGTATCCTCAGTCGTCAGGGAAATGCAAATAAAAACAACCCTGAGATTCCATCTCACACCAGTCAGAATGGCTAAGATTAAAGACTCAGGTGATAGTAGATGCTGGCGAGGGTGTGGAGAAAGAGGAACACTCCTGCATTGTTGGTGGGACTGCAAGATGGTGCAACCACTTTGGAAATCAGTCTGGCGGTTCCTCAGAAAATTGGACATAGCATTACCTGAGGATCCAGCTATACCACTCCTAGGCATATACCCAGAAGATGCTCGAACATATAACAAGGACATATGCTCAACTATGTTCATAGAAGCCTTATTTATAATAACCAGGAGCTGGAAAGAACCCAGATGTCCTTCAACTGAGGAATGGATTCAAAAAATGTGGTATATTTATACAATGGAGTATTTCTCAGCCATTAAAAACAGTGAATTCGAGAGGTTCCTAGGTAAATGGATGGACCTAGAAATTATCATCCTGAGTGAAGTAAGCCAGTCACAAAAGAACACACATGGTATTCACTCACTGATTATTGGATATTAGTCCAGAACCTTGAAATGCCCAAGATGCAACTCACAGGCCACATGAAGCTCATAAAGAAGGAAGACCAAGTGGGGGTGATTCAGTTCTTCTTAGAAGGAGCAACAAAATACTCAAGGGAGCAAATATGGAGACAAAGTGAGGGACAGAAACTGAAGGAGGGGCTATCTGAAGACCATTCCACCTGAGTATCCATCCCATGTACAGTCACCAAAGGTAGATGCTGATGTGGAAGTCAGGAAGTGCATGCTGATAAGAGCCTGATATGGATGTCTCCTCAGAGGTCTTCAAGAGTCTGACATATTCAGAGGCAGATGCTCACAACTAGCCATTGAACTGATAATGGGGTTCCCAATGGAGGAGTCAGAGTGAAGACCATTGGAGCTGAAAGGGTTTGTGGCCCCATGAGGAGAGCAACAATACCAACCAACCAGAGCTCCCAGGGTCTAAACCACCAGCCTGGGAACACTTAGGGAGGGATCCAGGTCTTTAGCTGAATATGTAAGAGTGGAGGACCCTGCTGGGCATAGGTGGAAGAAGAGATCCTTGACCTCATGAAGGCTGGACACCCCAGGGGGTGCGAATTTTGAGGGTGGGGAGGTGGGAGTGGGGGTGGGTAGGCAGGGGCTACATCCACAGAGAAGAAGGAGGAGGGGTGAGGGGATAGGGGGTTCCTGGGTGGGTGGGGGATGGGGTAAGGGGACAACATACGAAATGTAAATAAAACATCCAATTAAAAAAAAAAGGAAAAAAAAAAGAAAATGTGCTTATTTGTTCTTTGACACATTCAACTTGCATTTATTCCAAAAGAGGTTCTAAGCACAGAGTACTTTCATCTCCCTCTTCATTTGGGAAAAATCAAGTGTCTCTTCTTAGCTGGGAAATGGAAAACAGCAGCTTTTCCTTAGCTCCAGATAGAAAACAATAGAGTGTCTCAGCATCTCGATAGAGATGATTCTCTTCCAATTACACTTAGAAAATGAAGATGATTTACATCTGCTTCTATTTGTCAGACTATGAAATATTAATCCTCATAAATATTACCAATACAGGATATATTACAAAAATCTGAAAACCCATAGGCTAGTAATTGTAATCTCCTGTATTCTCCTTACCAAAATATTATGTTAAGAATTCATTTAAAGTAAGTAAAATAAATATTAGTTACAAGTATAACTTCTGAAGGGCAAATGAACTGGTCTGTACATCCCAGGTGAGTTTAGCAGGATAACCATATTAATATACATGTTGCTACATTGCCTTCTCAGTAAAACAACAGTGTCAAGCTTTCATAGAATTACTGTACTTTTCAAATACAAAAGAGATGCTGCTCTCAAAATGTCACTGCAACTTCAATTTCATCTGTTCTCATCGCATGTGAAATTTATGAACTTTGACTATGCTGATAAATTTTCTGAAGAGATCTCCAACAGAGTCAGCATCTGTACCCTGCAAATGGTATGAAAAAAATTTAGATATAAAACTAATTAGACTGGATAGTGGACTAAATTCAATATAATAGTAATGTGACAAGCGTGTACCATGCATTAAAACTAATATGATTTCTAATTCAAATCAACTATTTTGCATATATAAATATACATATATACCTATAACAGGAAGTTACAGAAATAGTTCCCTAAACTAAACAAAACTAACGCTATTTAAAAGGTTGTTCAGTTTGGAAGAAGCTGATTAATTATAGCTTTAGAAGTAACAGAAGGCATCTTACAGGAAGATGAGTTTAGAATGGGTCTTACATAATTACAAAATAACTATACTTTCAACAAAAGGCAATGGAGCTGAGTGTGTCCTAGGTTGAGGGTGGGATGGCGGAAGTTGAGCAGGAGTTGAACAGTAAGGGGTTAACAGAGCACCCGGTCTCTGTTTATGATCAGTTTCACATTCTTGTCATGAGCTCTAGCTTCAGTCACACATTGCAGATCTTCCCTTTATCTTTGGGACTTTGTAAATGTTAGTCCATTTTTTGGAAAATAATGACCATCCATACCAAGTTTACCTTCCAGACCCTCTCCCCTAAACCCTACCACTCCATTCTGCTGTCAGATCTCAGCTTGAAGTATATTCCTCAAGCAACTTATTGCTGAAACCACCACTCCCACAGTTGGGATGGATTCTCTTCTTGCACACATGACTGTACATTGTGTCACATATTTTCATTAATTATTGGGGAGAATTTTATTTAGAATTTATCTTAACCCAAAGACATAATGTTCCTGGTGAGGAGACTTAGCTGCTGCAATGCCACAAGCATGGGGTGTTGTCCTAGGCACTTGGCAGGCAGGTAGGTAGTATTTGCTGAATAAATGGTTAAGTCAAAGAAAGTGTATACTTTTACTCTGTGGGAAATGTCACTTAAGTACAGCCTATAGTTTGTAACTTATGGATTTGTCTTACGTCCCTTATGTAAGAAAGACACCTAGAAAACTTGTAAGCATCCTAAACTGACTCAAATTCTTTATAGACTTGGTTTATTATGCTACTATGAGAGAAACACCTCTCATATAAAAACCCTAAAAATTCTCCATTCTCAGTCTAAAAACAGACAGGAACTAAATATATACACTTTATAGCTCATTGTAGAGATGCCAAAACATGGACACCTTAAATAAACAAAAATAACAACCAAAAAAAAAACAAACAACTTTAGGGAAAGGCAGAGTAAAAAATACAGAACTACCACAGAGAAGATGAATATAGATTTCTTTATAATTTAAAAACATATCATGTCATTTAACTCTGAAAGCTGCTTGCTACTCCAAAGACAGAAACACTATTTACATGCTAATTAATGTTCTTTTTTACTCAGTTGCATGCTTCCTCAGTGTAGCTGATACCTACATTGACTTAATATGGCACACACACACACACACACACACACACACACTCATCATCAGGTCCTAGTATTCTCCATTCCAAACTCAGTGGCTCTGTTTGGCATTCAACAAAGGATGGGCAGCAGTGTCTCACGATGTAAGACCACCAAAGAGAAAGAAGAGCCTGAGCCCTGAGGTCGGGCTCTGCAGAGAAGCAAACCAGAGCTGAGAGGGCGCTGCTGTCAATCTTATCTTCTTGTTCGATAGCTGGACCTAAATATGAAATGGCCATTCATCCATGCATCATAACTGTGCCATGTCAGGAATCACATTCCTTGATATGCTTTCCTCTGTGAATGTGGAGATACTTAACGGAAATGCTATCAATGGGACTAATCAAACACATGCTTCTGGCTGTCACTTTCCTGTTGAACATGCTGTCCAATACACGCAGCTAGGAGATGGCGATGTGTAGTATTCTTTTGCAACAGAAAATGGTTACTTTTTTTTCTATGTAACGTAGAAAATATATTTGAGTTTTCTAAAAGTCTTTAAATTGTTTTTTATTTGTGTGTAGTGTGTAGTGTGTACCTCTTTGTCTCTGGGTGCATCATGAGATGTCAGATACCTGCAGAACCACAAAAGATGCTCTGAACTAGAGTGATGATGGTGGTGAGCCACCACTTGGGTATGGGGAAGCAAGCCCAGGTCTTCAGAAGAACAGTATAGGCTTTTTACCTCGGAGCTGTCTTTACAGCCCATTTAAAAAAAAGAATAAAACCTTCTCAAAGGGCATGTGCTACTCTTTACACACAAAGGTACATCTTAAGAGAACCTTTGCTTTAAATAGTTCTTTTTTCATATTCTGTAAAATGACAGATTTACAGTTAGATATCAGCCCTATAAATATTCTGTATGAAGTTATCACTTCATATAAATAGTAAAGGGCATCTGCTAGTACAGAGCTTGTTTTTTTTTAAATTTTGTTTGATTTTATTATTCATTTATAATAAAGTAATATTGAAAAATAATTATCTAAGTACCTCCAACTTCAAGGACTTTGTGGATACAGGGAACATGGTTCACTTTTACAATTTATATCCTTAGTCACCACATTCTGGTGCTTTTTGCCAACAGAGGGTACATTAAAATGAAAGGATTTTGTAGTGATGAATTACCTTTAAGTAGGGCATGGCAAAATGTGTCTGATGGAGAGGATAGATCATGGCCAGGGGGGTAAAATGGGCAAAAGATAGAAAGATAGAGCAGGTCGGGGTGGGAGGTTGGGTGGGGAGATAGAGCAGGTGGGGGTGGGAGGTTGGGTGGGGAGACAGAGCAGGTGGGGGAGTTGGAGGAGGTGGGGAGATAGAGCAGATAAAGGGCTGCAGTCAGGGTTAGCAATATTTCCTAACTTCTGAGATTGCCAGAATTTCACAGTTAAACAATTTGGTTGTTGTTCTTCTTTTATAAGCAGAAATAATCCATCAAAAATGATCTCTGACTAGGTTCTAGAAGGAGTTTACATTCTGGAATCAACTGGAAACTATTTATGCTAGTTCAGCATTGTGTGTAGGGTGAAGAGCTAAGCAGGCATCTTTAGGAAGAAAGGTCAGGGCCAGAGTGCCCCTGCCAGCCTCCTAGGCTTGTATCTCTCTCAAACTAGAGAGTGGCGAGATGAGCCAGTTGGCCTGGGCTTCTTGATTGCATGCTGTGGAAATATTAGCTATCTTTAATAGCATTTGCAATGGATGCATTAACTATTAGCAGACAGTATAAATTCAATAATATTAATTCAATGTTCCAGTGGAATCTCCACTGCACTTAGAAAAGTACCTACAATAACAACAGCCCTGCATGTCAGGCTCTGTCCGTTTCTCTCCATGAGATTCATTCTTCCCATGGGCTAGAATTCTATCAGCCTTTTGTGTTCCTTGAACATAATATACCTGTTCACATGAATTGCTGTTGCATTAATTTGTCCTGGGAAGAGGCAAGTGAATTCCAATCATCCCAGAAGGCACCAATGACAGAGCAAATAAGATCTCACCAAAGTTCAACCTGGGAAGACCAATGAGATTATCATGCTTTCTTACAGATAACGGTTGTAGGGATGATTATAGGAATGTGGGTGACCCCCAAACAGCAGAAGCACTGAAACATTACACACCACCATGGACCATGACTTCATAGAATCTGCTTCACATAGTCTGGCTTTTAGTAAGCCTTTTACTTCTACATATTCCCTAGCATCTCCTAAGATCACTTGCCACTGGTGTGGGTGGTACAGTAAAGATAAATAGCTAATATCCCAGGCAAGGGTTTCCTGATCATCCCCAGGGAGTTTCAACAGCTTCTTTACCATTAGTAGATTCGGTACCACTGTATCATTGCTCTATTCTAGTTGCCATGGCTACAGGACACAGTCCAACATGGCATCTCCTCAAAACCTGAGGAAAAAGCATCACATAATATGTGCAGGCATTGATTTACTCTAGGAGTTCTTCCCTGATTCCTGGCAAGGATGTCTCCTTGTGACTCAGGCTAATGTTCAAACACCACATGTCATTCCTCTTCTCATGATAGCTTCAAATATGTTGAGTGAATGCATGATTGACTAAACAAATCAGAGCTATGGAGGCCTATGGGGTATCAGATATGGAAACAGTAACACAAAATTTGTCTTAATATTAAAAAACTCACTGCACTCCCTGAGATGTCCTTATACAGTACAGGACACACACACACACGCACACACACACACACACACACACACACACACATATATGTATAATTTTAGGGAGAAATGGTTCTTTGCTTTAAAGTTTGGTTTCACCAATTCACTGTCTAGATAACTGTACATTCTCCTTAAAATGGGAATGATAAAAAGGGAAACATTAAGCTTTTAAGTAACCCATATAATATGCTTTTATGAGAATGACTCAATATGTCCTTAAAATTTAGTAGATAAGATGTCTGTTATTTTCTGCTAAGTGTATAATTATATATATGTTTGTTTTTGACTGCTTCAAGCAATAAAACCCACTGTTTCTACTTCCAGAGTATATGTCGCCTTCTTATTTGATAGTCCACTGGGCTAACATGCTGAATCCCTTCAGAAGGGAACAAACAACTAGGCTCGAGCTATAAGCCCCTCCCAAGTCCTTTACCAGAACTGCTGATGTAGGGGGCACTATCTCTTCTTCTGTGTATAACATTGGTCTGTAGTGAACATATTTGCCCAGATGAGATTAAAATGGATCTACACAGAGACAAGAGTGCAAACAGATGATGAGAATCTTTATTCAGAAGACTAGTCATACCCTAGGCCAAAGTCACCCATCCCTGATGTCTGTATCACACAACCAATACACTGTTTTGCTTATCTTGACTTGAGTTTATTTTCTGGAGCTTGTCATCTAAGCAATGTTTTCTAATTACACAATGGCCAAAAAGATGTTTTCTGAAGTCCAATGAGTAAATAATGTCCAGAACTTAATGAGTTTTAGTGAAAGAGCAAAAAAGCACTAGGGACTTGAGGGAAAAGGGGAAACTCCCCTTTAAGAGGGGCAGTCAGTGTTCTAGAAATGGTCCATATTATTTCTTGGATCTAAAAAGCAAAAGCCAATTTCTGAAGTAACTAAGAAGTATCTGTGCTTAGAAAGCCACAGGGGGAAAAATTAAGGAAGAGATTGACTGCATATTCAAGAAACAAGAAGGAAGAGAGACACTTCTGGAAGTGGGAAGATAATTGCCTTCCTGTGCAGAGGAAATCTAATGTGTAACAAGTAGTTCAGACAGCAGTTCATTACTGGCAAAGGTACCAGATTTTTATCAAGGAGTGACTGCTTCTAAAAACCTTTCTTGAGAAGAAATACACTAAAATATTTTTTACATGAGCAGAACAGACTAACTTCTGCTATTTTCATAATCATCAATAAACATCCTGTCAAATATGTTGTACATCTGAATCTATATTAATTCCTGTTTAAAGTACCCACAAGGATGAAGAACTTTGTACCTTGCTCCCCATTGCTTTCTGCTGCTTTGACACAAATATCATTGTTATGGTTTGAATGTGGCATGTCCCCCACAGTGCATGTTTTTGGATAACTTGGTCCCAGATGGTAGTGGTGGTTCGAAGTGAGAAGCTTACAATGCAGATGTTAGCAGCCAAAAGTTAGACTAAAGGTTGGAACTCTGAATGCTATGCGTGCTTCTGGTTTGGGCCTCTTTGTGATCTTACCACAAGGAAATGAAGAGCCCCCACCTCACACTCCTGCTGCACGCACCTCCAAGACACACAACGTGCACTGTAATCATGAGTTAGTTATGTGAAGCATTTGGTCACAACATTACAAAAGAACCCAATACCAGTAACACAACTCAACACACATAAATGGAGAGCTTTTTTTTTTTCTTTGTTTTTTGTTTGTTTGGTTGGGTTTTTTTTTGTTTGTTTGTTTTGTTTTTTGAGACAGGGTTTCTCTGTATAGCCTTGGCTGTCCTGGAACTCACTCTGTAGACCAGGCTGGCCTCGAACTGAGAAATCCACCTGCCTCAGCCTGCCAAGTGCTGGAATTAAAGGCGTGTACCACCACTGTCCGGCTTGATAAATACAAGAAGGGACACCAAAGCCAGCCAACTGCTCACCTCAAAAAATTTATACTACAGTGAAGAAAGTGAGAGTTTGGAGATGACACTGACATTAAAGGTCTGGAGACTGTTCTTTGAGACCTTCTGATTTAGGAACTGGTCTTCAATTTTGGCTGTACATTATACTCCTAGGCACCTTTTGAAATGTCTGGTGTCCAGGATTCATTCCAAATCTATAATAAATGAATACAAAGAAGACTGTAGCAATATGAGATGAATCAGAAACACAGCTTTCTCAGAAGTTGAAGACAGAGAAAGCAGATACCGAGGGAGAATGACAAGTCAAGCAGGAGCAAGTATGGGAATAATGAGGAAAAAGATCATTATTGATGGTCTATACATAAAGAAAGTGTCGGGTCAGGTCATGAAAGAGCTTCATAGCCAAGTCAAGGAGCTTGTTATTTCTCTTGGAGGCAACTAGAAATCAATAAAGAAGTAAGAAGGTGGAATGGTCTAGAAGCACAATACTGAGTGGGTGGATACAAGCTTGGTGCTCTGAGACAGGGCTAAGTAGGATGCTTAACAGTGGTCCATCTTCTTAAAAGAAGTACATGAATGCATGTTCAAGGTTGTGTATTCTGTAGAAATGCTTCAATATTGCATCTAATTCAAAGACCACCAAGGAACATTTTTCAAAAGTTAAGAAGGCAAAATTCTACTCTGTAATAATTGTCAACAGAAAGATTTTCTCAAGACTAAACTTGATCTTGTTAAACCAAAGCTTCTTAGTCAAGGAATGAGAAAGAAATTGATTATAAATTTAAGGTTAACATTTTCATTTCATATGGAACAATATATACTTCTGAGAAACAGTGTTGTACACAAGAAAGCAAAATTAAAATAGGCTAAGACATTCCAAATCTGAATCACCGGGACTTCAGAATGCTAAGGAAGACTTCGTAAGTAATTTAAAAAAAATTAGGGACTTAAAGCTTTCTGGAAATGACAAAAAAAAGAAGAAATAAAAGAAAGAGAAAGAAAGAAAGAAAGAAAGAAAGAAAGAAAGAAAGAAAGAAAGA
>NW_021604566.1:14807226-14809917 GCF_004785775.1 Grammomys surdaster
GAGAGAGAGAGAGAGAGAGAGAGAGAGAGAGAGAGAGAGAGAGAAGAAGAAGGAGGAGGAGGAGGAGGAGGAGGGAAGAAGAGGGAGGAAGAGGGAGGGAGGGAGGAAGAGGGAGGAAGAGGGAGGGAGGGAGAGAGAGAGGGGAAGGAGAGGGGGAGAGGGGGATGGGGAGAGGGAGAGAGAGAGAGAGAGAGAGAGAACAAGAACGAACACTCAGAGTTAGAATTCCAAGCAGGCAGGCTTACCAATGTGGCACAGTACCAGTGCATCATCTCAGGGAGGATAATGAATCCTCCCATCTCCTTAGCACATCTAAGTTGTGGTGTGACAGCCCCAGCTGCAGGAGACAGCCCTATATGATACTCTAATCTTAGGGGAGGTCAGAAGGTCACACCCACACTCAGGACCTGAGGTAGAACTCAGATTCCATTCTTTGAGTCAGGAGCTTTCCCTTAAACAGTCTACACAAAGCCTTGATAACTCTACTCTTTTCAAATATTATTTTAAATCCTAAGGAGAGGGAAGCTGACATTTCCTTTTGTTGTATCACCAGAAAAATAAGTTAGATCCAAAGCTAACCATGAGGAATGAGTGCATTCTCAATGGTTTTCACTTCTGATAATATCTGGGATAACCTTACAGTAACAGTGTAGAAAGGCAGAATTAAATTTTAAGCATTATTTACTTGGATGCAGATGCATATTTTCTAATAACAAGCACATGGCTATCATATCTTCATATGGAGCCTCCCTCTTCCCCCACCCCATGTGAGGGGCTAGCTGTCTAATGGCACAGGAAGGATTGTACTTTTCCTGTAATTCAGAGGACTTTCCTGTAGGTGGCACATTAAGATACTACAATGATATTTCCCTTGGAAACAATCTGCTATACCTAATTGTATCCCTTCATTTCCCCCAGATATTAAAACCTCAGCACCAAAAATTCCAAGCCTCTTTTTCTTACTAATTTCAGGAGACATGGCCAGAGGGCTTTTTGGGACATTAAACATTATTTTATCAAAGGGAATATCATCAGTAATCTAAGCTAATAAAAATGTTCACTTCTTCATCATATGGCCTAATATAAAAAGAAAAGCTAAGTCAACGACAGAGTAGGTTGCATACCTGAGCTTCTGATTGTACTGTTTGACCTTTTCCAGGGAGGCTGTGTTTATCTGCGCTTGAAACTCTTCCACAGAGATGTTGTCTCTATAGCAATATCCTTCCATGCTTTCCAGTGCTGTAAAACAAATGCATGCTTTTATAACTCAGTCTTTGTGCAACTCTTCTAATGCTACTAATTCTAATAAATCAACAATGCTCAGTATGAACATATGTGCAATGAGTGACTCCTGAAATGAAAGGAACTGTGCCCTCTGCTCTCAAAATATGTATCAAACAGTTAGCAAAAATTTTGTTGTTGTTAAATAGACAAAGGAAATTTCTGGTTTATACTGTCCTCTTTTTAAAAAGCATGTTGAATGCATTGTGGAAGACTAGACTATGCCATTCCAAAGTATGCCTGCCATTTTGACATGAAGATTATTTTCAGCTGGTTATTTTGAGAAACTGCAGACAGAGGAAGTATTCTGAAAACAATGTAAAACTAAGTCTTTTGTAAAAAGGATCTATAGCTAGAATCGAGTCTTCCATTGTTGTGTGTAGCAGCACAGGCCATGGGGGTGGATGTCCATATTTGCATGCACAGTCCCTGTTCTGCACCATGAAGAAAGAGAGAGAAAACCATAAGAGCTTCTGATCCCTGCACCAGCCACTGAGATAAATGTATACAACAAGCCCCGTCCTTATTTTCCTCATGTCTTAAGGTTTCTATTGCTTCGACAAAACACTATCCATGACCAAAAAACAAATTGAGGAGGAAAACAAAAGAGTTTGTTTGTCTTACACTTCTACATTACTGTTCATCAGGAAGTCAGGACAGGAATTCAAACAGGGCAGGATCCTGGAGACAGGAGCAGATCCAGGTACCATGGAGGGGTGTTGCTTACTAGATTGTTCTTCATGGTTTGCTCAGCCTGTTCTCTTATACATCTCTTATAGAACTCAGGACCATCATGGGGACCAGATGGGATGACAGCAGAGATTCTGAACTTTTATCATGCCTCTATTCCCTTATGGACCCAAGAAACAGGCCAATGTTCTTTTAAAAAGGCAGCTTCTAAGTAGCTGCTGTTATAAGAATTAAATCACAAAACTAGTTCATTTAAGTGTATTTGTAAAAAGAAGTAAACATGTCTTCTGGGCTGTTATCCGAATAAAAAATAAGAAATAAAAAGGAAGGACGTGACTGTTCCTGGATGGAGCTTTATTGTAGGTATAAGGCAGAGAACTAGGCAGAGGCAGGGACATCTAGGAGAGTCCAGAATGGGCATGACCCTGAGCCCTGTGAGGAGACAAGAGATAGAAGTAAAGAGAGCCATGAACCAAGACTGGCAGCTTGGGCCAAGAGACTAAGAAACTGGCATAGCTCAAATGGCTAAGTTATAGAAGGGTCAGAGAAGTTGGGTGACTAAACCTCAGCCTGATACCTGGGCTGGAGAGTTCAGGGGAGGGGAAGGAGTGTGCCAGACAGGGGGCTCCTATAGCGGGTAGAGATCTACTGTAGCAGGTAGAGATCTACTGTAGCAGGTAGAGATCTACTATAGCAGGTAGAGATCTACTGTGGCAGGTA
>NW_021604566.1:14809927-14837965 GCF_004785775.1 Grammomys surdaster
GCAGGTAGAGATCTACTGTGGCAGGTAGAGATCTACTGTGGCAGGTAGAGACCGAGGGATGGGAGCAGAACCTGGCAGCTATCACCTGCCTTGATATGTTAATGAGCACAAAAGTTAGGCATTTATCCAAGGTTTGAGCCCAACAAGTTTGACCTATGTTCTATAGGAAGCTTTAGGTTATATTGTTTTGTTTTATTTTGTTTTAAATAAGACAGAAAGGGGCTATCAAGTAAGAAAAAAGAATAGAGAAAGTTGTAGACACTATGAGAGTTCAATATAGGTGTAGTAGAATGTGAAATAGATTTTGGAAAAGAAAGTTAATGAAAAAAGGCTTCTAAATTTAATAAAATAATAAAACTAAAATAAAATAAAATATTCTGAAAGGAAAAGACTGTTTCAAAGCAAAGAGAGGAAAAAGTGAAGATGAAGTATAAGGTTTAAGCCTGTCTCACAGGAAGGGCTGAGTTACATGATAGATAAAAAAAATTAAACTTAAAGGTAATATCTATGATTATATTTATTATAATTAAAGGTATTTAAATTTTTTCCTAGGGTCATTTTTTCTTTTTCTTTTTTTTTTTTTTTTGCTTCAAGACAGGGTTTCTCTATGTAGCCTTGGTTGTCATGGGACTCACTAGGCTGGTCTCAAACTCACAGATATCTGCTTGCTTCTGCCTCCTAAGTGCTAGTGCTGGGATTAAAGGTGTGTGTGCACCACTATGCCCAGATCAGTGTTTTTTGCTTTAGGTAGTTATTTCATCAGACAATCTGCTCCAGACAATTAAAAGAAACATTTAAAAGGAAATAATAATAATAATAATAATAATAATGGCAGTGACAAGTCTTCCCAGTCAGACATACCCTCATCAGATTTTTCAAATTTGATTTTTGAAGATTTGAAGAACTGAACACAGTAAATGGTGGTCTATAAGGCCTAGGAACAAGCCCTGGTGATAGCCTTAATTCTGGGGAACAGTGAGTTTCCCAATTAGAAAAAATCTAACACTTCTGAAAATTACAGACTAAAGAGGACTCTGACAGAGTACCAGCTATGAGAAAACAGGAAACTAGAAGAAAGATCATCTGAAACTAGGCCTTAAGCCTAGGATAAAGTGACTGGTGCTATAAACAAGAATATCCCACCCTAAAGGGAAGAGATTGTTCTTTACCCCAAATGCTGGTTACTCTTGAGGACTGAAGCTACTCAATCAACTATAGATAGTCACCATGAAGGCTTGAGTAACTCTTGGTATGGCAAGTGTAATGTAAATTCTTCTTTCTTTGGTAAAACAGGGGCTTGCTTCTTTTCTTTATTAGATAAGTCTTTTTTTCTTTTTTTTAATCTATTTTTTCTCAAATAGTAATTCATTCACACAGGGGTTATAAACACAGAAAGGCAGGATGTGGGGAAGGGAATGACACTGGAGTGTGGGTGTTCAGGGGGAATACAGATAATCATCAGAACCGGGTATCGGATGGGTGAAGGTTCAAGGGACAAGTCACTATGACTCTGCCTATGACTCACTTGCCCTTATCTAAGTTGGTATTGTCTGCCCAGGCTACCTATTTACAAGGTCTATGACTACTCAGGCTTGTAAATTTCCACAAAAGCTGCCTGTTTACATTAGCTTACTCTATTACAATAGAAAAGGCTGTGTACAGCTCTTGACTGTGTATAGCTTTTAAAGACGAAGGTTGCCTTTACATAGACAAGACAAGGAGGGTTAAAGAGAACATGAAACAGGTAGTGAAGGCCCTAAGAAAAATCAGAGAGAGAAAGAAACAGATAAAGACTGGTACAAGAATTGGTTTTCAGCCTCTCCAAGGCTGTCAACCCTATTTCCTCCCATCTTGGGACCATTATTTGGGTTCTTTTTGCTTTTTTCTGCTGGTCCCTGGCTCTCAAGTAGGTGGACTAACTCTGTGATACAACAGATAAATAATTTGGTAGCAAAACCTACTCAGATACATTATCATAAGTTAGCTATGGAGGACCATGAGACTCAAGATAAGGTTGTTACTTTATACAGGGTGTTTCCAAAACCCATCTCCACCCAAACTAAAAGGGGGGACTTCTGCCCCTAGACCAAGCAGAGAGGGGCCACCCAGAACCCCTTCTGTCAGGCTATCTGAATTCTTGCTTAGGCTTCGAGGCTAAGCACTGCAAGGGAATATAAATAAAAGATAAAAATATCTCTCTGGGTTCCCTGAGGGACAAGCCTGACTGCATAGGGGTTGATGTCAAAAGTATCCCCTCTCCAGGAAAAAGACATCAGGACAGGTATGGACCTCAGGCCTCACTGGACAACAACAGGGGGACTGGAGCCATTACAAGGTCCCCTTCAAATACGGGAGGTCAGGCCTCTATCCCTGCCTTCGCAAGTTTAGAATTGCCACAGCAATTCTATACTTAGAGAAGGGAGGAGATGTCAGGGGCAGCCCTGCTTACACACTGAAGGCCTAAAATCAGCCATAGGCCTAAAATCAGCAATAGGCCTGTCATACATGTATACTAACACCAAGTCTTGGGTCTCAGTGGAAAAACATTGAAATAGATGGCGATAAGTCTTTTCTAAATGATCTTGTCAAATGTAGTATTGATGGGAACCCCAAATTTAAAGATCCGGTGCGACTTTAACATGAACACTGAGAGATATAGTTTCACACAAAGTTTTGCTTTCTTCCTGGAGCTCTTGTCTTGTTCTTGTGAAGAGATGGTAAGTCCTCTACAGGACCTTTTGGTGCCTTAGCACTCTACTTACCCAGGTTTCAAACCCAGTGGGAAATATTGATTAGTCCAAGGTCTAAAGCCATTCATCAATACTTCTCACTTCAATAGAATCAACTATCTATACTTTGTAACCCAATTTCTAAATGAAATGGCTTGGCTTAGTGTCCTTGAATTAAAGGACACTTCCCTTGGACACATTACATCTTAGATACGAGTATCTATCTTTGACTGGAATAATCCCCATAGTATGGCAACTATTCTGTGCACCTGTACAGTATTGTCACAGGGATTAAGAGATTGGTCTGACCTGTGTGAAGATATGGTAGCTAAAATATTGAAGTCCCCAGTTTCAGAAAAATAATAAGTTACTTCAAAAAGAATAAAGATCCAGAAAGCTGTAGATGCTACTAGCATACAACAGAAAGGTAAGTATGAGATAGATTTTTGGTAAAGATGTCAGTGAGAAAAGGTACTGTTTCTAGACTTCTTTTAAAAAAAAATGTTTTTCCTGGAGGGAAAAGATCATTTCAAAGCAAAAAGAAAAGTAAAGAAAGCAAAAAGTTTGAGTCTGCCTGACAGAAAGGGCTAAGTCACAAAAAGGCTAAGAAAAGATGAAAATTAAAGATAAATATGTAATTAAAAACTTCTAAGATTTTTTTGTAAAATACTGTATGACTCAATAAAAGGTTCAAATCTCCCCTCAATGGTAAAAATTTAAGGTCAACATTAATTCTAGGATACTATGCTCTGACTGCTAAAAAAGAAAGATGCACTGACTATTTAAAAAAGACAACTCAGAGGCTCAGCAGCATAACTGGATCCTGTGAAAGTCAGTGTCTACACACTGGCCTCAGAGCAAAGCCACTTGAGGAAGCCATGCAAACCAGTCTCTGAAACCCTCAGATAGATGAATAAACCCCGAAAGCTGAACATGTTACTGCTACCTCCACAAGCCTGGAGAGTTCCCAGTATAGAAGAAATCGTTTGCCTTTCACACAGTATAAAAGTAACACATAGATAGGAGTTCAAAGGCTGAGGGACATTCTCAGTCTTGGAGCTCACTCATCTGACCAGCTGGACTCTACAGCATATGACAGGCCAAGACACTGACAAGCTGTAACACCTACCACAATGGTAGCAGATGAGGCAACTAAACTCACTCTGGAACACTAGATAGAGGTCCTAACTCCTTACCAAGTTCAGAGCATCTCTGTAACCAGAAGATATCAATGTTTGACTACCTAGAACCAAGTATTTTATTGGAACCACCTTGAACAATCTTCAAGGTTTTTCTCATGTTAAGCCTATGCACACCTTCAAGTTGCAGAAACAAACAAATTAGCCCACTCTGATGTGGAGTGATTAGATCACAAGTCTATGCCAGTGGCCCTGGCTTAAAAGATGAACCCTCAATAAACCCATGTACAGATTTTACAGATAGAACCAGCTATGTAAACCTGGAACTGATTGGCAAGAATGCAGTAGTGGCTTCCAGAAGACAAGAAAAGCTACACACCTGTCTCCCAACACCTCAGCTCACAAAGCTAAACTGGTCAATTTAACTGGAGCTTTCTAACTGGGAAAAAATATGTGATTCAATGTGTACACTGATTCTAAACATGGTTTTCTAGTTCTTCACGTTCATACAGATGTATGGAAAGAGGAATTTTAACAGAAAAATGTGCTCAATAAATATGGTTCTGAATTTTACTTCTTCTCTAAGCCATCTGGTAACTCACATGGGTAGATGTGACACACAATTAGGGTTAGCAGAAGGACAATTCCCTTATGATATCAAGGAAATAAACTAACAGACACAAGTGCCAGACAAGCAGCACTTTATCAGTCTGTACTTGCAAGCCCATCTTACACAGAAGCAGGAATCAGGGAAGAAATACACATGAATCAAGGATGCAGATAAAAATGGCTCATGCTGAACTCTATGTGGACATAAGAATCTGCTGTCCAGAGAATATCAGTGGAAAATTAAGGACTTTCATATCACCATGGAAGAGAAGCATTAACTACTCTAATCACTCATGCCTTTGAATGAGTTGTTATTCTCTTTAGCTCTAAATTAATACAGGAGTGAAGCCAAGTCACTATTTTCCCCCACATTACACAAAGGAGAGGTAAATCTTGGGAGAAAATGGCCAACTAGATTTCACTGAGCTGTCTCTCTGTACACCTTCTAGTGTTTCCTGACATCTCCACAGGATAGACGAACATCTACCATATCATTGAATAAAAAAGAAATCAAATAAATAAGGTAAGGCCTTACATCCTATAATAAAATTTCAATCTTCTATGTGTCTTTAGCCTAAGAGTATCTTGCAGATAACATCTTTTATACCTGCAAACCTCAGAAGTCTTAAAACATTTTTTCAGGAAGACAAAAAAAAGCCTCAATTTGCTAAAATAAATTATAAACCTATTCAAAGTTATAAATTTACTTTATGTTTTGGTTTGCTTCACCAGTGTCTGTAGGGGGAGTGGCTGATACTGAAATCTGGTTCCCTAATTGTTTCTTGATTATATCAATAAAGATGACAGAAGCTAATCACTGGGTGAAGATAAAGAGGGGGGATTTTCTGGGTCTCAGGAGGAAAAGGAAGGAAAGAGAGAAAGGACTTTTTGGCCAGGCTTTGGAGAGAGGAGTACACGCCATGTAAGGTTTGGGAGCAACTAGAACTGGCAGAATTCTAATATAGGATAGCTGATGAGTTTAGAGCAGTAGATTCTTTTCCCAGAAGTTGTGTTATCTGGCTAATTTTAAAATATTAAGGCTGTCTGGTATTCTCCATCCCCAGCAACTCAGGTGCGCAGGAGAAAGGGCGCAGCCTCGGGGCAGTCATTAGAGGTTTGGTGGAGTTAGCCATGAGGGGTTGGAGGAGTGATCACAGCTCCCAGGGGTCAGAGAACCAGCTGGCCATTTGCAGAGCTATGTTGGGAGTACGACCAGTGGCAGCTTGTTCTCGGAGCTGAGCTGAGAGCATGAGTCCGAGAAGGTAATAGCGTGTTTTTTTAAAACTACATGCAACAAGCGTTCTTTAGAACACCACTAGTACGATATACACTCAATGACCACCTTACACTCTTCATTTGAGTCTGTTCCACACTGGATCCCTTCCTGGAATCATTCTTGTATATTTTGTTACATTCTTAATATATAAGAGTCAGATTATTTTGTTAATAGCCCAAGGAATCTTACTTCTAAACTCAAAAGTTTGGACAACGTGGACACTCAAAAGACTTTCTGAGATGGTTATAAGGGAGCTAGTGCTATAATAGAGTGTTGGGTGTAGCAGGATATTTTCCTGCTGCATTTGCAGTGAAGCTCAGTGATTGGGTAGTATGAGGTAGGCAGAGTGAGGAGCTGGGAGGAGAGGAGAGGAAGGAGAGGAGAAAGAGGAGGCTGGCCACAGTTGAGAAGGATGCATGGCTCAAGAAAGATTAGAGAATGGATAACAATTCTAATTGTGTGGGCATTTTGTTATTTGAGCATTTCCAAATATATAAATCCATTAATAATTTTTAATAAGCTTTAAGAGTGGCAGAGCCATTCCCCACGCTGGCATCTTATAGGTGCCAGGGCCTGCGCATCTAGCTAGCCAGAGCCCCAGTCAGAGTCGAGGAGCAGCTGCCTGGGAACAAGCTGGACCAGGAGCCATTTTCTAAATATATCCCCTACAGTTGGAAACATATACCTGAGAGTGGGGCAACAGTGTCCTCAGGCCTCAGGATTTACATACTCACATGGCCTCTCTGTTACTCTCTGCTTTCAGGATTTACATACTCACATGGCCTCTCTGTTACTCTCTGCTTTCAGGATTTACATACACACATGGCCTCTCTGTTACTCTCTGCTTTCAGGGTTTACACACTCGCATGGCCTCTCTGTTACTCTCTGCTTTCAGGGTTTACACACTCACATGGCCTCTCTGTTACTCTCTGCTTTCAGGGTTTACATACTCACATGGCCTCTCTGTTACTCTCTGCTTTCAGGGTTTACACACTCACATGGCCTCTCTGTTACTCTCTGCTTACGTTTTAATGATTTACTAGCATCATTACAATTTATCTCTTGATACAAAGGTCCTGTTGTTTTTAGAGCTGATCTTATTAATTAAACACAAGCATCTGCTGCATAAAATGTCATCTGTCCCTTTGACGTCAGAGGGGGACATAGTTTCTTACAGATTTCAATCAAAAGACGAGAAGATACTGTGGTCTCCCAGCTCTGGGACATTCTTTGGCCCTCCCTTAGACAAGCAGATTGAGATTTCTGGTACCTGAATAGGAAGGGTCTACGCCCCGACTAAATCCTAAATTCTAGAAAATGGAGCTTTGGCCATCATCAAATCTTAGAGGACCAAAGCCTCACAGGAGCAAATTAAAGCAGGACAGAAGGACAGAAATTAGAGGAGCATGGAAAGAGAACCACCCTCTTTGTCCAGAAGTCTGGCTGAAGGCTCTCAAAGCTAAGAGCTAAGAACCGCAGCAAATTCCTTGGGAAGCTTACTGACACAGAGCAAATATTCACTTTACACAGAGACATTTGAGTAAGAATGTTAAAACAGCAATGAACTATGGTTTCAGCCTGAGCATACATGACCATTTGTGGCCTTCTTTTTCCCTTTCCAACTTCAAACCTGCAGTATTCTGAGAATCTCCCTTCTGTGACTTTCCACGGTTTAACCTAATTATCATATTGTAACCATATCTAAGGCACTGATGAAACCACCTATGCTTTCATTCACTGAGAACAGCCTTAGTGACTCAGAGATGCAACTGCAAGGGTCCCTCAAGTCCTAATTATAACTATTGCTAAGTACTGATAAAACAATTAGGCACAACTCTTTCCTGAGAAGCCCACATCTATGTATTATTCTGTCCTTAAATGCTTAAATCTACAAAAACTTCTTTTCTTGATAAATTCTAAGGGTGCTCCAGTCTGATTCATTCTCAATTTGTTTCTGTGGTTCAGTCAACAACCTAAACTTCCCTTAGGCAGATGCCTCTGTAAAGAAGTCCCCAAGTTTCTAGTGACAACAGAGGGGTGATATATCTCTGGCCCAATTCCCACAGTGCTGACTATGCATATAATCCCAGCCCTCAAGAGGCAAAAGCAGAGTAACTCAGACCAGTCTGGAGCACAGAGTGACCCAAGGGTGACATGAACTACATTGTAAGACTATCTCAAAACCCAACAAGATCTGAGGGTACAGCTCAGAGGGAAAGTGCTTGCCTAGCATGTACTAGATCTGAGCTTAATTAACACAGTGTGTGTGTGTGTGTGTGTGTGTGTGTGTGTGTGTGTGTGTATCCATGTACACTTCATTTATATTTACATTCTGTTATTCAGTTCATTACTACTAATGTAATAAAAAGTGCAGATGAATTCTGTGTCATCTTAGGACAGTACTTTTGCTCAAATGGTGAACTATTTTATTTTAGGTCAGGATAAAAGACACATGTCACATCTCATTTTTAAAGGTGTTTTCCTTAACATAGTTTTCTTTTCCTATCATTTTTATTAGGCATTTCTTTTCTTTTTAACTTCTCTAAAATCTTTTGGTTTTGATTTTGATTTTTTTAGAAGACGTGAATCACTCAGCAGAACGCAGACCAGATGTCCATATTTCATACATAGGCACAAGCTGCTGGGTCAGTTATGAATGCAATTTGGTAATGTAAATCCTTTCCCCTGTGGATCACCAGTCATAAGCTCATATTTTCAAAAGAATATTTCAAAACTGATTTTTAAAGAAAATTTGTTTCCCTCTGAAGCTGCTAAGTACAATACTTTATAAACTAAATAATGAGGTACCATGAATTAATAGTTATCTTTTTTTTTTCAAAATCAAAAAGGTGACTACTAATTTCAACTATGGTATGTTTTCTAAGCTTCTTGGATCTCGTACCATGTCACAATGAAACTTTTAAAGCATGTTACTAAATTTGAATTTTTTTAATAAAAATCAGAATTGTCATACAATTACGTTGAAGATTACAGTGGATGTGTATAACGTGAACTCCAGTACAGGAAGCCATCTTTGTAGCTTCTTTTCAAATTTGGCATGTTTTTAACATCACAGTTTGAGTATTAATTAGGAAAACTGTAAGACTCAGCAATCTCTAGGCCATGAATATAGACAGGAGTAAATGGAGGCTTTCTGATGAACCAGCCTGAAATACACACAGAAATACACTCCTGCTAAAGGCTGGGAACTGGTTAGCAAGATGTTATCCCAGGAGGCATCAGTCTGTCAACAGCCATACTCCAATACCAATCATTCTTCCTACATGGAAAGCTAATGGTGAGACCCTGGTTTCTGCTCTTTAGGAGCTATGCAACCAACAATGGGGCAGATTAATTGGTATCTGAGACCCTCAAGTTCCTTGAGAGTTCTGCTCCTGGAAAATGAGAGTAGTTACTAATGATAGTTGTAGGAAATAAATAATAGTATTTATAGAGTAGCTTATATATAATGTAAAAGAAAATTATATAGGTAAATAAGACTTTATTTATTGAAAAATTTTTATGTTCTAGGCAGCAAGCCAGATATTCCACCAGAGTTAATAAATCAATGTCTGTGAGCTCTGAATTGAGCTTAAGTGTTTGTATCTCAGCAGGCAGTCTGGAAACTGAGCAAGGGTTCATGAAATGACACTTCTGTTTTTGGCTTCAGACCAGACAGAACAGATGGGTAGTGGGTGGGGCTTTAGTCGAACTGAGTATCTGAGTTGCACTTTCCTAAGGGTCTAGTCCTGCCCTTGGAGCCTACTACAATAAGGACAAGGATGTAAAAAACACTGAGTATAATTTTAATGAACACTCCTCTGTTCTTATTAATTGTTATTTTCATTATGTCTTTTGACAATAACAAATTTGCCTTATTAAAATTCATAAAAACTTTTTTTTTTTTAGAAACAGGAGGAATGTCTGTTTGCTAAAAGATTTAGCAAGAATTTGGTGGGAACTAATAAGACTGTAGAGAGTGAGAAGCAGAAAGGATAAGGCACACTATCAAAAATTAGATTTGTGTGGCCAAAAGGAGGAAAGAGAACAGTATTCCCTATAAATGGTTTGTTTTACTTACTGTTATTTAAATGAAAATGAAACAGAATGCTGTTCTACAAATTAAATTTCTAATGCAAGGAAAAAGAGATTAAATGTATAATAACCATGGTAATGTCAAACTTTATGCTCTTTAACATTTCCTTATCTAATTTCCTTACTTTTATGTGGATAATATAGTTCTCAAATGTTGTATTTACATACTTGGTTGAAAAACATATTTAATAGCATTTAATTCAAAACAATCTTTAAAACTTAGCTTGAGTTTTCCTGTTTTATTGCTAGCACTTTTGAATTAGAAGAAATAAAACATCCCATTTAACTTATAGAGCTAGCAAAAAAAAGGGGGTGGGCCAGCCTAATCAATTTTAAAGAAAAATAAATGTTAAGACTCACAGTAATCTATGCTTTTCACGTATTTAACAAGAAAAAAAAAGTTAGAAGAAAAGTGATTTGCTGAGGTTCCCTGGGGCTTCCTCACCTGAATGCTTTGGGGAGTAGATGAGGACAGCAGTTAGCAGCCCAAGTCCCCTGGGGATTAAGGCTGGTTGGCCACTGATCATCAACCAAGACCAGCAGAGGTAAGCGCTCAGAGAGACACTTGTCTATACATAGAGCAGGTACCTATCTGCTGACTGCTATCTGTATGAGAAGGAAGGGATCTGTGAGCTATGAGTTAGGATTCTCACTTGTCCCAGTAGCCAGCTTCCTCTGCATGCATCTTCTCTATGCAAGGGAAGCTAGTCAGGGACTCTTGCAGTTCCTACACAATGACAAAATCTGAGAGACAATGCACAGACTACATAGGATGCTCCAAGAGCTGCCAGGCAGATACCCGATCAGAAACAGTTCATTTTCTAGCTGTGTACCTACACCCTACAGAACATCATCAACTTTTCCAAATAAAATTGAGCCAAAATGATGCCTCCTTATAGGGACAGCCCGCATCTTACTGCATCATAAGTAACATAACCACTTTGCTCCAGTTATACAGACTCTAGACATCTAAAGAGTAATGCAATGAATTAGTATAATTAAATAAAGATTAACTAGATAACTGAACTGTTTCATAACCCAGGATGACCAGTGGTCTTCTTATCCTGGAGGACTCAAAAACACCTAGAAAATTGCAAAAAATATCTTGGCACTTATGCACCACCTCTTAATAATTCTGTCTTAATGGCTGAATGGCTGTGGTTGTGTGGGGCAAGCGTGGACACTTTCTAAAACCTTTCTAAGGTGACCTTGTCCAGTCCACATTGATTACTGCTGACAGTAAGTGAGTCATGAAAATAAAAACAGACATGAAAATAAGTCAGCAGAAGGAGGACTGAGTATTGATTCTCTGTGTACTGTTTGATTTCCCTCACACTAAGGATCCAGGGACCCATCCACATTAAACAGTGTATTCTGTAAAGAAATTTGTACACCTAGGAAGTCAAAGATTATCTTAAACTGATCTGTAGCTTCAAGCACAGCAGATATTCTTTGTGCCAACTTTCCTGTAGGCCTTATCTCTGTGCGCCTTGTCTTGTAAATGAGAACCACTTTTGTTTGCCTAGTTCCTGCTCTGAAGCTGTGGCTTCCTGCAGTTCAGATTCACCTTTGACCTTACTTACTTCCGGTCCTTGAGGGGAAGAGAGCAACGTCCTTGCTTCTGTTGCCCAGGCCATGCCAAGGGCTGACACTGGAGCCCAACCCCCCAGGAAATTGTCACATTTACATTGTTTCCCCTATTTTTTTTTTTAAATAGCTAGTGAAGAAATACAGACAATGAAAACAGAAACCCTTCAAATCCTGTGAAAAGGCCATTTCTTTCATTTGGCATAACTTTTAATCACCGTATTGGGTAAGTCTCTACTCAAAGTGAGTCTGGTTCCCCTGAATTCTGTCAAAAAGCTAAGACGTGTTTGTTAGTGGTAGAGCACAGGAGCTAGACTAGAGAGGAATTTAGACTTCTTTAAGGAAACAAGTTTATCATGGGAAGAATTTTAATGAAATCAGCTGTTTCTGTACCTTTTTGTCCTTCTAGGACCTTGAACACATGTCTGTCCACCCTCCACTTCTATCATTGGAGTTTTTTTGTTTTTGTTTTGTTTTTTTGAGACAGGGTTTTTCTATGTAGCCCTCATTGCCCTGGAACTCAATCTGTAGCCCAGCCTGGGCTGGAACTCAGAGACCTCCTGTCTCTGCCTTCAGAGTGCAGAAATTAAAGACTTCTCTTAGGTAATCCCTATGAAGTTTGAATGACAAATGTTTACTATAGGTTTCTTAAATGACTTTTTAAAGCAATAGATATGTTTTTCAATTGGCTTGTGTGAAAGTTACAAAAAAAAAGTTACTTACAAAATATTCTTTTCCTTATACACATTTGCAATGAGGTGTGTTTATTCAGTTATTGAAGGTGGATATATCATGAATGAAACAATTTTTAAAAGAAATGTTTAGTGCCATCTGTCAAATCAGTAATGGTTTCAAAGATGACAATTTTTAAAAGACAGAAATAAGGTTGGTAAGATGGATCACTAGAGAAAGGCTCTTCTTCCTCAATGATCTGACCCTTACAGCATAAGTTTGATCCCTAGAGCCCTTAATGGCAGGAAAAAGTGGACATCACAGGTTGTCCATATGAATTCGGTAGCTCACTCTCTCCATCTCCCTCTCCTTCTCCCTTCCCCTCTTCCTCTCCTTCTTCCTTTCCTTCTCCCTCTTCCTCTGTGTGTGTGTGTGTGTGTGTGTGTCTGCCTCTCTGTTTCCCTATGTATCTATCTCTGTGTGTGTCTGTCTCTTGTCTCTCTCATAATATAAAACAAAGAAGACAAGACACAAAGATTCCTTAAGAGCTGTAAGCCCAACATAAAATATAAAAATGAACTCTGGTTCAGCATTTTTCTCTGTCTCATCCAGCTCTGTGGAGACATCTGACATATTTCAGGTTAATCTCATTTATTTTCTAAGATCTACTCCTGGTCATTGTTTCTTTTTCTTTTCTTTCTTATAGACTATTGCCAACATTAATCTTAAACTATCACATATTGCCAAAAAAAAAAAAATGAAAATGCCTCCTAGTAATGCTTTACAATCACAGAACTGCCTTATTCGTAGAATCACTTTGGAAACCTGATGGAGAATAGCCTATCTTCTAAAAACCAGAGTTCCAGTTTAATAAATACACAGCACAAAGCAAAATTTCCACTTGTGGCAAATCTGGCTATCATGTGCCTAATTATTCCTTAGTTACATTGTTGATTCTCTTTCTTTACTCTGCTTATTTTTATCAGACTATTAAAGTCCACAATAAATAAACATAATTCTTGAAAACTCAAAAGGGAGAAACTGGAATTCTGTAGGTACCACTTAGAAATTAATGTAATTGTGGAACCTAGCATTCTCCTTTTAGGAGGAGGGAGTTACTCCTACACTAACAGAGACTACAGAATAATGAGCGTTGGATCTCTTCTGGGTACACAGTAGATTCTCTTGGAACTGATGGCAAGACTCTTCATTCTTATATTATTCTGAATTTCTTCCACTACAGATGTAATTCACTGATTACTTACAGGAAACTGATTAGGAATATATATTTCCTCACAAAAAAACTGACATAAGCAATAATAACAGGTAGCAATTTCTCCACCCAGTAATACAAGAAACATCTAGTATTCATATACATTTGTGAATATACACATAACAGAAGCCAGGGTCCCACCATACAGCCTAAATTGATCTCAAATTTAGTATCTATTCTGCCTCAGCCTCCTGAATTCTGGGACTACAGGCCTACACCATCACATCCAGCAGAAATATACTAATGTTGAACGTTTTCTATGCTATATAGTAGTCTAGCCCTTTGATTATTCTGCCATACTTTACTTAATCGGTTCATTCAGTTTTATTCACCCTTATTTCTTTGACGTACTCGATGTACTTCTCTTATAAAATGCTCCAATTCTATTTGAATATAATCAAATCAAACTTTTTTTTATAACGGACAATATTTAATTGTGGCTGGCTTACAGGTTCTGAAGGTCAGTCCATTATTATCATGGTGGGAAGCATGGAACTGGAGGAGCTGAGAGTTCTATATCTTGTTTTGAATGTAACCAGGAGAAGACTGACTTCCAGGCAACTAGGTGGAGGGTCTCAAAGCCCATCCCTACAGTGACACACTTCCTCTAACAAAGCCACAGCCATTCTAACAAGGCCACACCTCCTAATAGTGATACTCCCTAGGCCAAGCATATTAAACCCACCACAAGGCTATATATTCTGTCATCTTGATTATTATATATTTTTGGTCATAATTATGCCATAATTTTTTATTTAATCTTTTTTCACAGTCCAGATTTTATTCTCCTCCCAGTCCACCTTCTGACTCTTCCAAAAATCAAAGGTTCTTAACAAACATTCCTGGAAACAATTATATTACCTGAACACTATGAAGAACTTTTCAAATTAATGAAAAAAAAGACTTCATCATTAACATTAAATGTACTTAAAACATTAATAAAAATATGAAAGTTTCCACACTCAAGGCCTAAAAAAGAAACAGCTTACCTTGTGAAAAGAGAACAGGATGAATTTTAAACCCTCCTCCATTCTTCAACCGCTGAGGCAGCTGCTCAAAATGGTAGCTATCCATGTAGAAGTAAACTTTCAGAGCCTGTCGGCTTCCTTCCACTTGGTATGTAAGAGGGACATCTGAAGTAACATAAAATGCGGAGTCACTTCCTGAAGTCAGGATACGCTAGACAGTACATTTGGATTATATCATGCATTAAACTTTTTACCAAAACAAATCTTGAAATTTGCTACAAAGTAATATATTAGGAGTGCTTCTGTGTGTAAGCTCCTTTAGGTATGTGAATGGCCAGGCCCAGGCCCTCAGACAACTCTACTGACTATAATGTCCTTTTCCATTCACAGAAGCTACAGGTGGCCAAGCTCTGCTTTACAGGAAATATATAAAGTCCATGATTAGATCAAAAAATCCCACCAATCCCTGGACACCCTGAAAATCTCCACTCAACCCTGAGACCCTTTATAAAGCTAGTCTATTGTTGAGCTCTTTGCTGTTACTTGTCAGAGCAGAGGAAGCCACTATCTTTGCATCTTTTCCAATAAATCTTTTGTATGAGGATTTTTGTGCAGACTGACTTTGTGGTATTCGTTGGCACCTGACTATCAGGATGCCTTTCCCCTGAGAGCTGTGACATTTACACTAAGGAAACCTTTCCCCTCAGAGCTGGCATTAAGAGTACATTGAACATTTAGGCCCGCACGGCATATGAAGTACTGTTGGTAAAATAGTATTGAATCTGAGTCTCATTAGCTAAAGAAATAGACTTATTATTGAGTTTAATACCTAATTCTGTAATGGAAACATGGTTGCACTTTGACATACCAGATGACTCACTTAGCTAAACGAGGATCTCTCAGGGCATCTGGCTCATACATATTTAGTCAAAATGAGCCCATAGGGTATATTCCTTAAGTAGTATATGAGAAACAGACCACATAGCAACTATTAAAAAATGGCCATAGGTTTTATATGCTCTGTACTCTTGGATAACAGATTAAAGTGAACATATTCTGTTGAGCATACCATATAATGATTAAAAATCATCTTTTAAAATACTTGTAACTATTTTCAAATACTTTAAACTCAATGGCATAAAGAAATCAGTCAACATGAATGGCTAAAAAGCTGTGGGAATATTTTATAGTGCTATTGTAGATCCTTTTTCTTATATATGAATCCACAATATTTTTACCCTATTAAAAAATATAAAATCATTCTGAATATACTCAAATTAGAACACAGATACAAATAAGTTAAAAATTAAGAGCAAAATATTGCAGGTACTTAATCTATCTTGATTCAACATTAGCATTTCAAACTTGCTTCCTGAAATGAAACAGATTAGAGTTCAAGTTCAAATGCCATTGACCACATAGATCACATGTTCCCCATTTCTCTGCTCAGTTGTGTGTCTTGGTAATGGGGCTATGGCAGTGATGCTCACCAGTCTCCTTTATGCCACATCCTAATGACTGTCTTATTGCTGTAACTCTTTCATAGAGATACATTAGTAATTTGATTTAAGAAATAGAAATAGGTTTCTCAATTGAAGATGTAGAAGAATACCTTTTTCATGATTGTAAAATCTTTTATTTCTGGTTGTTAAACTTAAAAACCAAAACCAGTATAACAATACCCATCAAGCATGGGAGTTCACACCTGTACTGGGTGGTGTCGGGTTCCAGCCTAACCTGGGCTACAGAGAAAAAGATGAGAAGAGAGGGGAAGAGATTGATGGAGACAGATGGAGATAAAAAGAGTGAGAAAGAGATTAAGAGATAGAATGAAAGAGGGAGCAGACAGAGACATAAACAGAGACAAAAATAAGAAAATATAAAGTTTTGCCTGGTAAATATATACATAATTTACTTTTTCCATATCTGTCACACATTACATTGTTTATTAAACTCTATGAGTTTATTCTTTCCCATCAGTGTAACAAAGCTGAGTTAAGTGGATAATGCTATTAGAAGAATGACAATGATGCAGCAGCCACATGTGTGTTACAGACTGATATAAAATAAAGGCAGAAAGAAATCAAGGAAGTAAAAGTTACTATGAATTAGCAATATCTTGTTTATTGTGAAGTAAAAAATCAATATCACATGAAGGAATGAGAACAGTTTTCCTGTCTATAATTCTCATGGAGATAAACTTACCCCAAGATATGCAAATTGAATCTAGCAAACAACTATATACCATTAGTAGAAGGGATTTACACAAGGTATAAAAAAATAAATGAGTATAATCTATTGTATTAATAGACCAAAAAACGCTACCTAATCTAGCAGCATACAAGACAATCATTTGACAAAATATAATATGTATTCATGAAAAATTATTCTCAATCAATAGGTGCAAAAATCCAACTTCCTCAGCATGAAAAGCATATATGAAGCTATAGCTAATATCACATTTGTGAGAAACTATGATTTCCCACTAAAATCAGGAACAAGGACGATGATGCCTCTCACTACCTGTTTTCAATACTGTACTATCTGTTCCCACTAAATCAAGCATAGAAGAAAAGGACATGAAATACAGACACACTAAGAAAAGAGTAAACTTCTGGTTAGAGATACAATGTTCAATGATGGAAGAAAATCTGAAAAGATGAACCAAGTTTTTTGAAGCTAATATACGTATATATCAAAGAAGTAAGAGACAAAGTTAATATACAAAAACCTAACAATTTCCCCATATGTCAGCAACAAAATTCAAAATTAAAAGCACATTACTATTTGTACTAGCATGCT
Source organism: Grammomys surdaster (assembly GCF_004785775.1). Classification (NCBI taxonomy): domain Eukaryota; kingdom Metazoa; phylum Chordata; class Mammalia; order Rodentia; family Muridae; genus Grammomys; species Grammomys surdaster. The sequence goes on from NW_021604566.1 coordinate 14,827,078, forward strand.
ATAAAATGAAATACATATAAATATACTAAAATATATAAAAGATTAATGTTAGAAAAATTTTTGACACACATCATAACACACAAACACAAACAAACTAGGAAACAAATGGGTAACTAGCCTACGTTCATGATTAAGAGGACTCAATATTGTTAAGATATTATTTATTTTTGATGTGATATACAACTTCCATCCAATCTCTTAAAATTCTAAGGTATCCATGGATATCAACAAAATGATTCCAAAGTTCAATGATCAGGAAAAGGATTGAGAACAACTAACATAGTGCTGAGGAGGAGAAGAAGGAGGAAAAGGAGGAGAAGAAGGAGGAAAAGGAGGACAAAAAGGAGGAGGAGGAGGAGGAGGAGGAGGAGGAGGAGGAGGAGGAGGAGAAATGGAGGATAGGGACTATCTATCTCCAGGTATCCCCACAGTTACAGAAACTAAGACAATGTTCTGATGGATAAAGACTCGACAAGTAGACAAATGGAACCCCAGTCTAGACACATGAACTACTATCATGTGACTTGCCAATTTATCCTTGACAAAAAAGCAAAGGCAACAAAATAGGCTTTTCGACTGTTTTTGGAATACCTGGGCATATACATATGAAAAAGAAGCTGCGGAAAGCCTAGAAGATACCACAGGTGAAAGCCAGGTGATTGTGGATGATACCATCTTAGAAAAAACACCAAATGCACAGCTGCTAAAATTAAAGTCTGATCATCTAGATTTCATTAAAATTCAAAATTTGAGCTCTATGAAAGATGATGCAAGCACAACAGGAAGATGAAACTACACAGCTGGAAAAACAAAACTACTTGCCATAAAATTTAACAAACCCTAACTTTCTTATGCCACTTAAGTAACAAATGATTAATCTTGGGTACTGACTTAGCTTTCACAATAAGAACTCTCTCTTATCATCTTTTTTAAATTTGCTTGGAAAGTTGATGTTACATCAAGGCCCATCAAGGCCTACTCCTTTATAAAGAAACCAGACCCTATACCCTGAAGAAATAAGAATGGATGCACAAAGGACAGAACTAAGAAGCTGTTCTGTTTACAGTTATATTGATCTTGATTTACGGTTCTAACTAGTATCTATCTCCTCCACATTCTTTGTCAACTATGCTATCCCAAACCAATCTTCATGGTGTAAAACCTTTCTGCCAGCCCCCCAAACTTATAGCCCTTTGTTCTTGGGATTTCTCTGAAGGCGCCTTGATGGCTCCCTGAAAGATTGGTCCGTCAAGTGGACACAGATCTCGAGCCTAATAATTGTGATTCTGATGATGATGGCTCAAAATCCTTATCTGCCAGCAGACTTAACCTGGCATGTAGTTTCCATCAATACTTAAAGCCACCCACTATATGTGGTGGCCAGACTTTGTGTCTAAATCCCTGTCAACCAGCAGTTGGATTAGACACTGGAACACTTCCGCTTCCAACCTTATTGTCTACATTGCTTGGATAAATCATGTTGCTTTTAACCTTGTAAACCTTGTGTCTCAAGCAGATAGGTTGCCTTCACACAGGATCACTCTCAACAAGCTCAGCTTTCATCGTGGCAGTTATCCATCTCTATGAAGAATTGCAGCTAGTGCATGCCCCCAGGTCCTTTGGTCTGAATGTGGTTTTGGTCTTATGGGAAACAGTGTGTCATTGATGGCTGGTTAGTCAATGATGGGTAAGAGTGTCTTGAGCTCCTATCAACCTAAGACAGCAGCTTACATCAATATGCTATGTATGTTCCTCAATGACGGGTAATATAGGAGTAATATAGATGCCAACCTAAGACATACACGGTCGCCCAGCCACTCTGTACCCTAGATGGGATGAAATATTATACCCCATCCAGCTGCTGGCACTGCTCGTATCTTATAAAACTAAAAAGGGGGAACTGTGCCCTTCCCCCAGCCTTGAGCAGGCCTAAGAGATGAGACCTTGTTTACCACAATAGACCAAACAATAGGACTCTGGAGGTATGGCCTGGAGGCATTTCCTGCCCTTGGTGGAGATGGTGCTTGCTTTGCCCTTGGCGCCTCTCTGGCTGCCTGTAGCCTGGTACACAAGCTGAGAAGAATAGACTTCCTGCTGAGCTTGCTTTGAGACATCTCCAGCCTGCCTGCGATTACCTATGGAGTCCTCTCACCTCCAGCAGAATGGTTTCCACTCACCCCCAGCACTCACCCCCAGCCGGCTGAAGCAAGAAGGAACTCTGGGGGTGGGGGTGGGTTATCCCCTTTAAATTAGAAGCTGAACATTAAAGCATTGAGCCTCGATCAGAAACCTTTGTCCTGGCTTCATCTCTCCCCGCCCTCCTGTCCCTTCCCAGCCTCTCTTTCAGGTGAACCCGGTTGACTGCGGCCGATGGCCCTCAACAGCACCTCTCTTCTTTGAACTAACCCTGTCATGGTGGCTTTATCTTTCTTCTTCTCACTGTGATCGGCTGGCCTCACCTACTCACTAAGGGAATGAGTCATCCAAGAACTCACAGAAATCCACCTCCCTAGGCTCTCCCTTTAGAACCCTGGGGCTAAAAGCACACCTAACTAAACCATCTCTAAATGAAGCTTCTCTCAGTTGTAAGAGGAAGCATCTCCTTCCCTTTAAGGAAGGTCCAGGTTATGATGCTTTAGTTATAGTGAATCCTTCTAATTAATGCTCTCCCACTCAAGGCTCATTCATGGTTTCCAAACTCTTCTAATAAACTTCATTCCTGAATGTCTATGTGTGAACTCCTTTCACAAGCCCCCAATGGTTTGCTTCCCTTTCTTTATTTTTATTTAATGGCATAGTTATACAGCATTGAAACTGGTACTTTAATAGAGAATTGTCTTCAGAAGTCCAAGTTATGCTTCAAAGAGATGCAATAAAGACATTGTTAAACAACACCCCCATGAGTGCTTTGTCATGGGCACAGATGTATTTAAACACTAACTTTATTTACAACTACCTTTCATATTTAGCATGTGTCCAACACATCGATGTCTTTTACTGTGAAAATAACTCTCAGAGCTTCTTACTCTTTTGTCAAAAATGTCAGTTTGAAACCACAGAGGACAGTGAATATTCTTGAGGGCTTATAGCTCCTCAAGCAGCACTTTAAAGAATGAATATTAGGTGACATCTCAGAATCATTTTATGTATTACTTCACTAAAACTTCCTATTACCTTCAAGTAAAAATTTATATTCGTCTATATGCATAAGCAGAAAACTCATGATTTATTTAAAAACTATTTTAACCAAAATTTACCGACAGGCAGTGGTGGCATATGCCTTTAATCTCAGCACTTGTGAAGCAGAGACAGGCGTATTTCTGAGTTCAAGGCCAGCATGGTCTACAGAGTGAATGCCAGGATAGCCAGGGCTACAAACAGAGAAACCCTGTCTCAAAAAAAAAAAAAAGTTTACCATCTCTTGCCAGATAACAATTCTCTCTTGAGTATAACTAACTTACATCATTTTATTCATGCTCTTTCTTTTTCACAAGTAAAAAATGAAAATTAGAGACAATTCTATCCTATCTTCATAAAGTAATAGAAATAGTATCGATATTTTTAATTTCAGCATCCCCACAGGTCTCCTCAAGTCTGGTTTACTGATTTCTCAGTTGGGTTACTCAAAAGCTTCCTAAGTGGTCTAAGGGCTTCTGTCTTGTCTTCAGGATGGTCTACAGTGAGATGAAACCTTTTGGATATGTAAACAAGGTCCTGTTGTACACCTGGCAACCAGGAGCACGGAGACATCTCAATGGCAGGAAGCCCTACATGGTCCTGTCTTGTCTTTGAATTCATATTCTGTTCTCCCCAGTTGCTCTACCATGGCCAAGAAGGCTGGTTTGTTGAGCGCATGCTCAACATTCCTTTACCTGGTAGTTGAAGTCTGACACTCTTCCCAATATCTGTGTGACTCTTCCTCAGCTCCTTCAGAGCTCTACTCTCTTACAGTAGATGTTCCCCATTCTACTAGGAGAAACTTTTACTCTATTTATTCACCTTTACATTCTGATCTATTTTATTGTTACTTTTTACTTAACATGAAATTAATTTGTTTTTCTGACTTGTCACTTTTTTCTTCACTTGGATTTACAATCTGCAGAAGACACCGTCTGCTCAGTACTCCTTTGAACCTGGTACCCAGAATAGTGCTGGCAAAAAGTAAGCATTCAAAAGAAGTTTTTGACAAAACAAATAAAAAATAATTATCATTATTTCATCAAATTTGAAATGGGTATCTATTGAGTCTCCATCTACCATATTAGCAATTGAGAAGATGAATAAGAACTTCCAACTCTGAAGACACATATATTCTATTACAATTCATGGGAACCACATACTTATAAAAAACAGGAAGCACATGAAACTGTTTCTATAAACAAATTGAACATTTCTGGACTGGTAGACATCTTCTTCTGAAACAATTATGACAAGATTGAAATAGTAGAAGAGTGATGGCCATTTACAAAGATGTAAAGACATGAACATTAATCCATGGGTTCACCACACAACAAGTACTATTACTCAAGTATGACTTATACAATACAGCTTTTGACAGCATTAATGTTGGAAAATGCCTAAGTTAAAGGGGCTTTTTCAATCACTCTACTTATATAAATAGAATGAAAAGATTTTAACATCTGCAACCAGAAACACCCTAGACACACAGTTACTCACTTGCAACCAGTGGCTCCTCTTCTGATGGTTTGAAGAAAAAGGAAACCTTTTCCAAATCAAACAGGGCAACCAGTGTATCCTCAAGCATGGCCTGCTCATCTTTCTACAATAAAGAAAAAGAATCTATAAGATCAGGATGATGTACTGTCAGAGTTCACAGCACAATGCAAATCAAAACCAAAATCACTTCTCTTCCATCTTATTTGTTGACTAGTGTCAACACATCCATGAGAACTCTCTGTTCAAAATGAAATGAAGTCCTACATAGTGGGAGGTTACTTGTATGGCTTTAAAGTTTTCTTTCTTTGCATTTTATTAATATTTAAATGATCATATACATACTTTTCAGTCTAGCTTGTAGATAGAACCTAATTAAACTGAACTCGCTTACAAATAATCTATGCTTTTTGTCTTTTTCTTCTAAAATCTCACAAAGTTACACACAAGAAGAAATAGAAAACTCTTAATTTTAAGTTAAAAGCTATACTAAGTCACAGACATTCGTTTTATAATAATTTATTTGTTGTTCAACTACTACTTATTAGAACTCTGACAAAAGCAATTTCCATATATAAATATATTTGTCTTCCAAGGAACTTACACACAAGTATAATTTTCACAATCTTTGTGAGATCTTTAGTCTAAAATATGAAAAAAGAATCTAATTCATTTCAAGTACTTGTCTCATTTCTATAATGACATTTTCAATGGATACAACAACAATTCTTTAAAGCTCTTTCACTAGATTCATCCCTCTCAGCATACAATAAGCTTTGAGAAGATTGTTGAATCTCAAGAAGCATGTTGAACTTGTTTGAGAGGGTAATTCCTGCTATTAAGAAAACAAGTGCCATATTGAGACATAACTTCTATATGTAAGATTAACTATGTCATCATAATGAACCTAAGTACTCTGTAGAAAATGTATTAACTCCTAATACGACAGGCCCATAGTGAACACCTGAAGGATAGTGTGTCTGAGATACGCTGTCAAGTGTGTGAGTGTGTATACCCGTGGAGGTTAGGTGTCGAGTGTGTGTGTGTGTATACCTGTGGAGGTTAGGGGTGGTTGCCAGACGTCTGCTCTATGTCTTTCCATCTTTTAGAGACAGTCTCTTATTGAATTGGTGCTAGGCCAATTAGCAAGTTCTAGGGACCATCCCTTCCTATTTCTGTCCACTACAAAAGTAGCTACAGGCATGCAAGGCAGCATGACCAGTGTGTGTGTTTGTGTGTGAGAAAAGTGGTTGCTGATGATTCAAACTCAGGTCTTCATGCACATGCAACAAGAGCTCTCATCTTTTGAGCATCTCCCAAGTTTGAAAACTCCCTCTGAAGCACTAGAAAAGTGTCTTGTACCTGGAAATTTATGGCACAGCTAAAAAATTAAAACCCATATCAGGGAACAGAGTGAGGAGAAATGTCCCAGGCATCTCAGCCTCTGAACACTGCAGTGTGAATCACACTGTTTCAGCAAATGTGACAGAATTGAGTAAAAACTGGCTGGGTCTAGAGCTCCAGAGAACACAGCCCTGGTGACTGCAGCTTTCAGAGAGCCATAGTCACAGCTGAGCTTGAGTTTTCATGTATGTATGTATGTATGTATGTATGTATGTATGTATGTTTATTTAGCTTATAATTTAATTACAGAATTTCTTCCCTCCCCTTCTTTATTCTAAACTTTCCCATGTGCCTCTCCCTACTCTCCTCCAAATTAATAACCTCTTTTTTTTCACTGATCCTTATTGTCTACATATGTGCATATGTACATACATGTATATATTCCTAAATATAAACTGCTCAGTCTGTATGCTATTGGCATGTAGATTTTCAGAGCTTTATGCTCTTAATACAAAGGTTTCCTTAGAGTTTTTCCCAGTAAACTCTGATTGAAACATAAGCTGTTGAAATAAATGTAAATGTTTTTAGAAGAGCGCAGTTCTATTGAGATAATTCAGAGTGAGATTGACCAATCAGAAAGCACAGATCAGAGTGTTCAGTGTACATGGAGCTGAGATACTTCTATCACCATCTAATTTAAGAATATTTTCATGAGGACCAAAGAAAAGTGAGCACCTGTAGGCACTCGCACTGGGGTTCTAAGCGTCAGGCAATCAGACGTCTCCTTTGATCTCTGAAATGTATCCACTCAGCATGTTTCATCCAAATGTAAGAAAACAGTTTGTGCATTTTGTTACCAAGCTAGTTTCCTTAGGACTGTGCTTCCAAGAGTCATGTATATAGTTTAACAGTCACCTGTACTACAAATTGGTCTATGCCTGAACAAGATTTTATAATGTGAAAGAAAATATTTGACTTACTTAGTCATCCACTGATAAACACCTGAGTTGCTAAAATTGAATAAGATCAGCAGGACTATTTGTTACAAGTTCTTTTCAAAAGTAATTTATTTTTCCTTTATGTGAAATTTTTTGTCTACATGTATGTCTGTGTGAGGGTATTAGATCCATGGAGTTACAGGCAATTGGGAGCTGCCACGTGGGTGCTGGGAATTGAACCTGGGTGCATTGGAAGATCACTCAATGCTTTTAACCACTGAGTCATCTCTCCAGCCCCTGTCACAAGTTCTTAAGTGAATAGAAGTTTGGGTTTCCCTTGGTTATTACCTAAGGACTAGAATTCCAGGAACACAGGAACTACGTTTAATGTTTTGAAGTACTGTTAAGTTGTTTTCCAAAGAGGTTGTGTTATTTTATAATCACATGAGGATTATAATTTTTATAGATCCACACCAGCATTTGTTATTGTAACAGGCTCTTTCTTTGTGTCCTGAATTGTATTTATCTAATGGCAGCTGGTACTATCTGTCATGTACTTAATGACCATTTTTACATCTTCTAGAGAAGTATTTATTCAAATTCCCATTTTTAAATTAGGTCATTTTTAAATTATTCTTGAGTTTTGAGAGTTCTTTATACATTATAATCTATGCAATGTATTGTTCCTATGATTTCTAAATATCTATTCTTGGAAACTTCAGTTAATATTAAGCTTAAAGCAGCAGCAACTGATTAGATATCAAAAACTTTAAAGAGAATAGAATAGAAATTAAATCTCACTCACACATACATTAATTTACCCAGTCAACAATACTGCTACATTGTTAGGAAGGAACCTGACTGTCATACATAACTTACATAGAGTATGATATGGGTTTCGTTTTTAAGTACTTGTTTAAAGTGTCTTACTTCAAATCAACCAAGTAAGTAATTTGCTGCCCATGTGGAGTACACAGAATCTACTTTTGTATCTCTTAACCACTATGAAATGGATGCTCTTACCCTATCATTCCAGAATCTTCTATGAATGCGCAGTACAACAATCACATCTCTATTCAACAGTTAGAAAAGTGCTATTTTGATATATCAACACAACTATATTTGTTTTAAAAACATGATACTTGGTAGCTGCATTTTCTACTTGTACGTTAACAGATGAAACAGTCTCTCATGCTCAAAAATCAGAATTCTGTTTATGAGCCCTCAAATGTTTATGCAAATAAAAGTAGACATTTGTGCACTAGGACATCACAAAGACTATAGAAAGTCTCCATGAAAATCCCAAAGTTTTCTATATTTCAAGAATTTTTTTTTCATTTTTATCCATACTTCAGCATGGGATTTTCTTCTGTACATGCTAGTGTTCTTATCGTTAATGGAGAACTCTCCTGCAAAGGAACAACTGAAATGGTATAGCACAGGAAAAGTTTAAACACACTGCCACACAGTAACTGCTCTGTGAACTGTGTCCCAGATTATCAGTGTCAGTGGAAGTTCTAGTATCCGGGAATTGTTATTTCTGGACTGAATGGATTTACAAGAACCCGCTTTCCTCTCATGACTTGTCCCAGTCAGTGCTTGAGGATCTAAGAATTGCTAACAATGAAGTTCTTCCCAGCTTAGCAGACAGAAACAAGAGATAAAATCAGAAAAGAAGAAATACATTCTACATTCTTATTAAAGCCTAAATGACGAAGTGAAAAATTTCCCTTTATAGTATCGAAGACTGGAAACAAGGAAGGAGATACTGAGGGAGAAATGACCAACTGCTTCATATCTGGTAACAACCTGACCATGCATGTTGCGGTGGATACATGGTCACGTGACCATGCAGGTTACAGCAGATGCAGGCAATGGCAGTCATAAGATCACTTACCAAATTTGGTGACAGAAGTGACTGGAAGTGAAAAAGCACACCAGCATTTGCAATCTGGTCCAGCCACCTCCTGCTGGCTTCCCAAGTCTCCATTTCGTTTTCCTTGCTGTTGTCAAACATCTGGTTTAAGGCAGCCATGAGCTGCTCAGAGAAGGCACAGACAGTGGCCACAAGACTTTGGCAGAAAACTATATCTCTCCGGAGCTGGGTTTCACTATCTGTGATGAAAAAGAACACATAGGAAACTTTCCTACAGTAGCCAGGTGTGACGACCAAGCTTTTAATCCCAGCACAAAATCTGAGCTTGGAACCAATCTGGTCTATGTGGTGAGTTCCAGGAAAGCCAGGGAACCCTGAAGTGGGTAGAGACATACACAGAAATATTGATAGGTATTATACTGACTCAGAGATAGTAGGGAGGGGAGAACAACAGGCACAGACATGAAAACACAAAATGTCCCAGAATAGGAATGGTAGTGATGCTGCCTCTGGTCAATGGCTACATAGAAAGGAACAGGCTGGCTCCTGCACAGATGAGCTCCCACACAGGTTATCCAATCCCAAGTGGTCATATGTACGCGGGTGTGTGTGAGGGGGTGTGTCTACATATGTGTATGCTTACAACAATAATAATTCAAGAAAAAATCATGACTTTGGGAGGGGGTAAATGTAGGATATGGAAGAGAGGGCCTTGTGAATGATGTAGGGCTTACATATAAAGTTCTTTTAAAAAACCTATTTTTTAAAAAGTCTTAAAAGCCAAAATCATAGCAATACACTTTTTATCTTTGGCTTCTAAATAACTGTGGAACATTTCCAAAAGATAGAAATGCTTAAGTAGAGAATTTAGTAGATGGATCTACTTTTTCTATAGAAAAATAGCACTTTACAGCTAAAATGACGGGGTAACTTGGCTATTGTTTAAATGCCACATCACACATAAAAGGGAAGGGTGAGTGAAAACATAAGAAAAGGGACCATAGGTCGAATAGAAAAATAAAAATAAGAACAAAAGAAGCCTTTGCCAGCTACATGTGGTAGCACCTGCCTGTAAGCCCAACCCTGGGAAGCTGAGGCAGGAGTCATAGTAAGAGACATGCTTGAACCACATCCTGAGTTTGAGGCATCTTGGGCTACGTGAGACCATATCTCAAAACATCCACATGAGCACACACACACAACACCAGCATAATCTGCTAAAACAGCCACCTCAAAACATCCACATGAGCACACACACAACACCAGCATAATCTGCTAAAACAGCCACCTCAAAACATCCACATGAACACACACACATACCAACATAATCTGCTAAAACAGCCACCTCAAAACATCCACATGAGCACACACAACACCAACATAATCTGCTAAAACAGCCACGTCAAGACTGGAAAAAGCTATGCAGTCCAGAGCCACCATTGGAACCAAAGAAACTGAATTTGAAATTCAAAACTGCTTTTTTGCTATTTCTTCAAGTTGTTCACTGGAGAGTATTTTGGTGAACTTTCATGATATTAAAGATCTAAGTTGAATGAATACAATCTACTAGTTATTATTATTCTCAAAAACATTTTTCTTTTAAAACTGTGGAAACAATAATAGTTCTTCCCAATAAAATTTATTTAAAAATCTATGAAATGTCTTTAGAAAAATTAAAAAGTATAAGTTTTTACTGTAATTCTTGTTATTAATCAAGAAATAAACCACAAATCAGTGAACCAAGTAACAGAAAGTCTTCTGTTTTGACTCAACTCATTCATCCTCAAAAGCTTCCAAGTGTGATGGGCTCTAAAATTGTCACAATTTACCCTCTACCTGTAGCAATGTCCTTGTGATATAATTTTGAGATCCTGCCATCAAAAGGAAAATTTCACGATGGTTGTGGCAGGATTTCCCAGATATTCAAAGGGTTGAGACTGGAGAATCGCTTCAACTAAGAAGCTCAAGGATGACCTTAGTAACAGGTGAGAAGCTAGCTCTAAAATACTGAGAGAGAGAGAGAGAGAGAGAGAGAGAGAGAGAGAGAGAGAGAGAG
>NW_021604566.1:14837975-14839154 GCF_004785775.1 Grammomys surdaster
AGAGAGAGAGAGAGAGAGAGAGAGAGAGAGAGAGAGAGAGAGAGAGAAGAGAAAAAATCAATCCCAGTCCAGTAAAGGTCCTGTCTCCACTGTGGCATTGGAACCTGCTCCTAGATACCATGATGCAGACAATGCTGAACTCCTACCTACTTTCACAGCACCCACTTTCTGGGTGCAAACTTTAGGAGTATGTAGGTCCCATCATCCACTCTATGGACACAACCAATGGCTTCCTGACTGTTAGCTGGGCACTCGATCAACGCAGCTACATTCTCAGACCATCGTTCTTTTGTACAATACATATTTGACGTACACTTGTGACAGCTGCCACGTTAGGTATTTAAAAGTAAATAGTGCTTGCCTTTACTACAATCCACACACTTTCCCCTTGTCTTCTTGAGGGAAGATATTGCTGTGTAACCCAGGATGGACTTAAATTTATGATGCTGTACCTTCATTGGTTTCTTGAAGAATGGGATTGCCTGCCTGTTCTTCCATGCCCAACTTCCTCTTTCTTTTATTAACAAGACTGTTTTAATATATGTTTATATGTATTTTCTTATGTACTTATGATCAAAAATGAGAAAAAGCTTTTGTGCTCTTATTAAAACACGTAATTTTTTTAAAAAAACAATCTTTCCACTTCTTTGAAAAAGGCAGGTGTCAAAGGCTCATTTTATCTCTTAAAATGGCAGAAGGAATTGATTTCCTATTTTAAGACTTTTATGATCCTGAGACACGTACTATTGACAGTAAAACTAGGAGAAAACATTACCTGAGTATTCAAGGAGACCCAGTAGTATGCGGCACTTCACCTCTGCAGAGAAAACAAGCACATTTGTTAATTGTCCACTCTGTTTCTGAAGCATACTTCATACTGTAACATGATAGTAAAAATTACCATGGTCTTATTATATTAGGCAATCACAATTATATTTACTTGACATTCTACTGTTGCCCACTTGCAAAGATAATTGCTATCAATTGCTCAAGATGCTAAAATATCTTTCATCTATGAATTACAAAAGGAATAGAACACCATTGAAATCTTGCCAAATTTGAGGCGATCCTTAGCTGCTTTAGCCTATATGCTATTCCCTAACATATGTATTGCAAGCTGTGGAGCTGTATCTCTCTCTCTCTCTCTCTCTCTCTCTCTCTCTCTCTCTCTCTCTCTCT
>NW_021604566.1:14839164-14839772 GCF_004785775.1 Grammomys surdaster
TGTGTCTGTGTGTGTGTATGTGTGTCTTTCTTTAAGGATTCTGAGGATTCACAAATGTGTGTGAATCAAATTACTTGACAAATATCCTTTAAAATACAGATTTTTGCCCCCTGCCCCTATCAAACTAATTTAGTAGGGGTACATTCCCACTGAAAATATAATGTGTTGTCTATGATATCTTCCCAGATGATGGAGACCGCCATCCTATAAAGCCAAGATAGAAAAAAATTCTCTTCAAAGGAATGTGTATGGCTTTGTCTCTAATTCTGCATTCACCTGTCACAGAAGTTCACATTCCAGCTCTCCCATTTCTGACACTCATGTGATGTGGAGCCCTGGTCTTCAACTCCTGCTGTGGACCAGGCTTTAACTCCTCAGCAAGCGTGTTGCATGATGGGAAGCCACTGTGGACTGTTTGGATGATGGGAGGGCACTTTATTTCTGGTGCAAGGGTTGGGATTTTTGGCTTGTAACACTGTTACCATGAACATTGTGAGCTGGTTTGGGAAGCTAAATGCATTGTTAAAGTGTGTGTGTGTGTGTGTGTGTGTGTGTGTGTGTGAGAGAGAGAGAGAGAGAGAGAGAGAGAGAGAGAGAGAGAGAGAGAG
>NW_021604566.1:14839782-14841602 GCF_004785775.1 Grammomys surdaster
GAGAGAGAGAGAGAGAGAGAGAGAGAGAGAGAGAGAGAGAGAGAGAGAGAGAGAAATACATGTGTGTGTGGGTGCATGTGCCCATTTGTGAACTTGTGGAATCCAGAAGAGGATGTCCAGCATCTCCCTGCCTTATTTCCTTGAGGCAGTGTCTCTCACTGAACCTAGAGCTAGGTTGTTGGCCAGCACACCCTACTGATCTTCCTGTCTCTACTGTCTACAGTGTTGGTATTACAAGTGTAAAGGTAGTCATGCCTGTTTTTTTGCGTAGGTGCTGGGGATTTGAACTCAGGCCCTCATGCTTGCACATGCAAGCATCTTCCAAGCCCCCATTTTGGAACTTTACATTTATTGAGCTTGTCACTCTGTGAAAGTTTAAGTGTGCAGCTTTTTCTTGTTCTTTTGCCTTCTTTCTAGTTTTAATTTATTTTGCACATATTTAGTAGACTGAGTGGTTTAAGTTATAATACAATAACAAGAAAAGCTTTTCTCTTGGGATCTCAGGGTCTGGGAAAGCCCAGTGTGAGTCCTGGGGACAGCTCCATCTTGTAATGTACAAGCCGTGCAGCTTGTAATTCATATCCTTCATCTATGAATTACAAAAGTAGTAGAAGACCATTCAAATCTTGCTAAATTTGAGGCAATCCTTAGCTACTTTAGCCTATATGCTATTCCCTAACATATGTTTTGCAAGCTGTGTTGCTAAGCCATAAAAATAATGCTTGCTATTATGACTAAAATTTTAGTGAAAAAATACATGTATATACATTAATATAGTCTGTTATTCCATCTCACACAGGCCAATCGCAAATATTTGGCAAGTATATATTAATGTCATACTTGTCACTGTGGCTGTCTGCTACCAATAGTAAATAGCACACTTGCATTGGGTAAATTTTCTAAATTATTAAGTTCCTTCTATGTAACCAACATTATGGGATGAAAAAGGAAAAAAGTAAAGTTGCAAGCATCTTGTCCTTGGATGTCAAAGAATGGGGATGTGTTAACTGATCAAAAATCAAACAACACTTCCAGGGACATTGAAGTTTACAATTGTCTAAGGCCATACCCCCCTGAACGCGCCCGATCTCGTCTGAAGTTTACAAACAAGACTGACAGAACAAAAGGATATCAGAGGCAGAAATACATATTGAACTGAGAACCAATTTACTATAACCTGGCTTTGTGGCATTAGAAAATTTGATAATTACTTCAAGTCTCAGCTCATTCATAGATGATATCTACTTTATGTATATAACGGCCTGTGTAGAAAAAATGAACAGGAAAGACACATAAGGTCCTTGGAAGTTTCTAAATTATTGTGTATACAGGAAGAGTGCTACTACCATAACCTGAAACTGACTGAAGCTGATACAGAATTTATAACAAGAAAACGCTTCACAGAAACTTAAGTTTAGACCACCAGGGAGACAGGACATCATTGGAAATAGTGTCAGCAAAGAAATATATCAGAAAGTGAATAACAAATAATGCAGTCATCTAGCACAGAGAGATTGTTATCATACCATTAAGACACCAGAACTTGTATACAATTATGAAGTTCAAGTAAAAAGTAGCTTATAATATTAGACTGATAAGTTTGGATTCATCAAAGAGAAAATCACTACAAGACTCTAGGGTAGAAGAATGAACTATTAATGTGACTCTTGGTATTAGGGTGTAAAAATCAGAAAACACAGGGATTAGAATAGAAAATTAGCATTGTAAAGGCAAATAATGAAGAAGTATGCCTTAAGATATTGAGAGAAATATAGAAAAGAAAGAAAGAAAGAAAGAAAGAAAGAAAGAAAGAAAGAAAG